>NW_006800009.1:1102603-1103827 GCF_000485575.1 Poecilia formosa | reverse complement strand
TATATATATATATAGTGACAGTTTTAACAGATATGTAGAAAAGATATTTTATAAAAGTTACATACCGCAGCTGTATTTACATTGTCGCCCTGAACATAAAGTTTCAAGGTGCCTGCATCCTCTCTTTCTATTCGTTTCTTTCTTCCATGTTCTACATCTGTTTTGTTTCGTTGCTCTGCTGGTAATCTCCCTGGTATCTGACTGATGTAAGCTGGATGTAATACCTTTAATGACTGCATGTTGCTGATAAGATAGATCTTCTTGAGCTCTCTGGAAGCCTCATGTCAACCTCTCTAAAGCTGCTTTAACGTCTCCAGAGAAACATTGCAGAAAGAGTTGAGCCTGTCTATTTTAATAAGAAGTAGAGCACACAGCAGTGCCGTGAGCACGTAACCGAGTGCATATACTGTAACTTTGTCCTGTGCCTGTGTGTATTTCTGGTACCAGCGGCTGATACGGTGCCACACTCCCTCTCCCTGCAGTTCTATCCTGTCTAAGTGGTAAAGACAAGGATGAGGACGGTCGTTGCCTGTAAAGCAGCCCATCCCCAGGCAGGCAGGCAGGCAAGGCTCAGTCTGGCCCTTCATTATATTACCACGCCCGCCTGGCACTAGTTTGGAACTGGGTTGTTTCCATGACGACCAAGTATTTGATGGACAGGTCTGTGTGTGTGTGTGATGCCCAGTCTCCTGTGCGAGTTTGCAACCCTCTGTATGTCTGCTGAACAGGATGCTAAAGATTTGGCATGTTTGGATATCTACTCCATATATTTAGTGCGCACACAAGGTCCTTCTGTACGCACACATGCCCTGTGAGGCTTTCACTGTCGGGCCAAGTGTAGGGATTACAGAATTTGGAAGCAGCCAGCATTCGGCAAATCTACTTTTAGATACAAACGCCTACTCCATGCTTTCTAACGGCCAATCACAGAGCCGAAGACACAAAAGAATTTGAGTGCTGATGCGTGAAATTTGGGTTTTGGAGCCTTGTTCTTTTCTTTTTGCATCATCCTTAGACAAATAATGCTCTCGGATTCCAATGTAGAAACTTAGTGGATGTACTTAATTAGTTGAAGGAGTCAAACACTGAACAGTGCTTAAAATTTTTACCAATACATGCCCAGCCACTGCCTGATTGTTAGAACATTTATTCAATAAACAAATGGAATCAATTAAAAATTACAAAAGAATTAATGATTTTCCTGCATTCTATAATACATGGGCT
>NW_006800009.1:1092507-1101685 GCF_000485575.1 Poecilia formosa | reverse complement strand
CGGGAGACGGCGCCACAGGAAACCCGGGACGCGGCGCCACAGGAAATTCGGGAGGCGGCGCCACAGGAAATTCGGGAGGCGGCGCCACGGGAAGCTCGGGAGGCGGCGCCGCCGCAACAGGCTCAGGAGGCGGCGCCACCGCAACAGGCTCAGGGGGCGGCGCCACCGCAACAGGATCAGACTTGGGAAGCTCTGGAGCTGGGAATCAATCAATCAATCAATCAATCAAATTTTATTTGTATAACATTTCAGCAGCAAGGCAGTTCAAAGTGCTTTACTTAATTCAAAACAGAAGAAACAGAAGTAACATTGACTCTGTTTCAGTAAGAAAGAGAGAGATTAAAAAAAGAAAAAAAAAACTATATATATATATATATATATACATACATATACAAGTTAATAAATAAAAAATAAAGATAAAGACATTAAAACCCACACTCTAATCCTGGAGATGTTCTTCAGGTGATAGAAGGCCGACTTTGTGACTGTTTTAATGTGGCTCTGAAGGTTCAGGTCAGAGTCCATCACTACTCCCAGGTTTCGGGCCTGATCGCTGGTTTTTTAGTGTAATAACTGTTTTTTAGTTGTAATAACTGAAGCTGTGCATTGATTCTAGTTCGCTCCTCTTTAGGTCCAAAGATAATAACTTAAGTTTTGTTTCTGTTCAGCTGGAGAAAGTTTTCACACATCGATCTGTTCTAAGCATTTATTCAGTAATTGGATGGGCCAGTGGGAGCATATAAATATTGAAAAGAAGTGGTCCTAGGATTGAACTTTGGGGTACCCCACGTGACCTTTGACCTGATGAAAAGTTTCCGATTGAAACAAAGAAATCCCTGTTCTTTACGCAAGATTCAAACCAGTTGATTGTTAGGAAGTTATTTGTTTAAAAACTACTTTTTCAATAATTTTGCTGATGAATGGGAGGTTGGAGATCGGCCTGTAATTCTGCAGTAATGATTTGTCTAGATTGTTTTTTTTATCAGTGGTTTGATAACTGCTGTTTTCAAAGCCTGGGGGGAAACACCTGAAGCATTAGCAACGACAGGCAGGACTTTCTTAAAGAAATGTGTGGGTAGGACATCCAGACAGCAGGAACTGGAGCTTAATTGACTTGTAATTTCTTCTAGGGTGTCATCTAGGGGTTGCAGGACACCGGCCCTCGAGGACCAAGATTGCCCACCCCTGTGTTAGACCAAAACTCTAATATGTTAAAGAGCTTTTTTTCTTTAACAGAGGTGGGGCAGGCCATGCCACCAGCCTTGCCGCCTGACGACCAGGGGCCAGCCTGGCCACCTGGAACCCCATGGCCAACGGGACGGCAGCTGGTGGAGAGGGCACAGCGGCGGCTGGAGGCGCGGACGGAGTTGAGACAGACGGCGGAGCTCAAGACAGAGAGGGACGAACAAACTTCTGAAAAATGGTGACGTGTGGTCGTAGTGGAATGGGCCTATTTAATACTTGAGCAAAAGCAGCCTGCCTGTTCCACTTCACCTCTTCAAAAATATCCATTAGTCCAAGGGAAACCAGAAGTGAAAGATTTGTCTCAAGAATTGTTCTTAGTTCCTCCGCAGCACCTACCCGATCCCAGGGCGGAGTGAGAGTAGAAATAGTTTAGTTGTCGTCTTACTTGTAATAAAAATTTGTTTAAACCCCCATCAGGCTGTGGTTGCGCTGGGTCCATGTTGCGGTATCTTTTCCTTGCGTTCCTCACCCTACTGGTCAGGTCCTACTGTCATGAAGTGGTTTATGTTCTACTGCGATGACTTTAACTAAACTACAAAACAACTTATTTGACTGACAACATGGAAGACAGCTTAGACAGACTGGTACGACAAATGACATTAGACAGGGACCCAACAAGAGACAAAGGACACAGGTGGACTTAAATGCACAGGGAAGGTAATTAGGGGACAAGACACACCTGGGAAGCAATCAAGAGGGAAGAGACAGGACGCCACAAAGACTCGGAAACAAAACCTAGAAAATAAACACACACAAAAACTCAAATCCTCACAGTTTATTATTATTTATTCCTTAGTCTCTTTATTAGATCAGTCTTGCTCTGTTTTACCTTATCTCAGTCCTTCTAGTTTATGTCTCTAGTTATTGTTTCTCTAGGTTAATTATGTTTCTTTGACTTAGTTATGTTTTTTGCGGAAAAATGCAGTTCTCTCTGATGAATGTCTAATTAAATATGTGAAGGTGTGAGTAAGTATCTGGGTTTGTTTGTGCACATTTTACCTTGTGTAGATATGTCATATTTCAAATTCATAAGAATTAAACTTGTACACCAAAATCCATCCATCAGTCAGTTTCATGTGCCAGTTTGTTGCATAATCATCCTGCTCTTGGAAAAAGAACGGCATCGCTGAAAACTGAAACTATGTATGTGGCACATTGTGAGCACATTGTGAGCACAAGTAGTTTTCAGTGGAACAACAGCTAAAATGATGAGTCACACATGACTGAGAATGCATGTACTTATAGCAGTCAGTCGGTTTCTGACTTGTGTCTGTAGTGAGATGTTTGTATCACAACCTGACTGTGTAGCCCACATGTGACTTGAAGCTTTTTCTTTCATGAAGTGCCATGAATATATGAATAAGCTAAGAAATTCTGTTTATTTGTGTCTTCATGTACTAGCGCACTGCATTTACGTAAAGCATAACATCTTATTCCTTTCATTCGTTATGCCTTACAAGAATTTTGAGCAGTTTTTTAGCATAAGCAAATGTTCAGTCACTGAGCAAAAAAAAGCGGAAATGAAAACTTTACACTTTAAATAGAATAACATAATCATGACTGCACTTCTGTGTTTTAAAGATCTGGAAGATAAGCTGAAGAAAAAAAAACCTTTTAGTACAAAAGCTATAGAGCAACCTTTTCAACCATGCAACAGAGAGAGGATATAAGTCAAAATGTATTTTAATTTATTATTGATCTGGTTTCCTATCATTTTAAATTGGCTACAGCTTATTACGTGTGTTTGAGGGGTTTTAGGTTTTATTTAAAATTGTAAGATTAAGACGATGGAAAACTGGCATGATGAATCATTATAACAAGTAGTCATGTTTGGACATGTATGAGTTTGTCGAGGACATGAAGGGGAAATGAAGCCTTTTGCACTAGTTGGTTTGATTAACGAGTTGTGGCGATTGCTGCACCACTTCCTCCTCTTAACAAAGGACAGGCAGATTCTAAAAATATTCTGAGGGAAAAGATTAAATCACACTCTCTCTTTTTTTTTCTTGCAGAGAATGCATGTAAAGCTACCATGACTGAAATTCACTCTGGTCTGAGCTTTTTTGTTGCTATTTTCTAAGTGCCTGAATAAACATGCTTGGCAGTGAAAGCCAGCCAGGCTTTCTTTGAAGGATCACTGGGTGAGTAGGATGAGTTTTTTTCATTTCTTCCCATATCCTCCATCTCGGGCAGCACAAAGGAAGAAACCTTAGTGATATGGCAGGTTTCCAACTCCTGCTTCTAGAGAAATGGTCATATTCTGGTTCTAAACTGCAAGTGCAAAAACCTGTTAAAAGAGAAAAATGTTTTAAAGCAAATCAGTTTGGTTTAAATATTTAACAAGACAATAAACAGAATTATGAATAATAAAAAAAAATAACTTCAAAAATGAAAAACTGATGGCTTTGCAGTGCATAAAACTTGCATGTTATTTTATTCAATTTTTGGAAAGGTGTTTGGAAAATCTGGTGCTTAGGTGAAACTATGTGAAAGAAATCTGCCAGGCTTTGTGCAGTGTGGGAAAACATACTCTGCAGGACTTCTGAACAGCCCCAGGCGGGTTTGGAAAAACTCTGGATTGGTGGTTTAAGTCGGTACCAAACACTGTGTTCTGAATTCAGAACCAGATCTGAAGAAGGTGAATAAACGGTCAGCCTGGCAGTGGTAAAAAATCTCCACATACGAGTCATTTGGAAAGTTTTGCATTAAAAATTTAAACTCATGAGGAATAATTTATATGCTCTCCACCATAATGTTTCAGCGTTACATAAGCTTGTCCAAGTAAATGTGAGATAAGAAAGTTAAATGTTATTCAGAAGAAAGTTGTAAAAACAAGTAGGTTTGTTGTGCTGGACAGCAACCCAAGGTAACCACATGAAATTATTCATAAACCCAATGTACGCATAAAAATAGTGCACATTATAAATGTAAACCAAATCTGAAGGACAACGACAGTACGCCCAAGAGTCGTGTTGAACAAAATCAACCAAAAAAATTTAAATCCAGATGTTGGAAATTTGTATAAAGTCACTCAGTGAATCGAGCCACACTGAGACTGAAAGTTTCGCTATTTCCCCCCCCCCCAATCGGTTGAAGTCTTTGGCACTTTCAGTAGAAAACATGTGCAATTAATATTCAAATCTTCTTATACTTTACTTAATAAATCACAAATCGTCGTTCAGTTCAGAATCAAATAAATTGGAACTTGGGAGTCAATAGGTGCATCCAGTTATTGTTAGTTTGCCATGAGGAGGTTTTATATTTGCACAGATACATTTTCAGTATTTTATGAAATACATTCTAGCCGGTCCATACTCCTAAAATTATTTTAATATATGGATGTAGCTCTTCCAAAACAACTTCTATCCTTTCCTGTATAGTGCATAACCATCAATATTAAGGTCATCATTATCAAATGTCATGTCCAAGTGTGGAAACACTTTGTTGGCATATCCTATTCTTATTTTAAATGTTGTCATGGTGATCCTGTACCTGAGGCACACAGTCACATTAGTTTGGCCTCCTCTCTTCGTAAGGTAAATCTGACTATATGACTGGTGAGGCCCTGATCTCAGCTTTTTGACCAATTTGTCATACTTTAGAATAACACAGCACAATATTCTCCTCTACACCAGTCGACTGTCACTAGGTGATAATATGATTAAGTAGAAGGCAGACTGACCATGTGTGGGTTTTTATGAGGTTTATTTAATTTTTTTTTTAGTTTGTAGTTTCAGTAACACACCCACTGCAACCTTGTTGTCCGACCGTGACGTTTACTCTCTTACTGAGTTTCTAACAAGGACTGCGGAAGGGTTGTGGATGTGGTTGTACTGTGTGCTTTTCTGCAAACCAGAATTAAAAGTTTTCAGCACACAAATGCAGGCAGGAGTTATGCAGAATCGTGTATAAAGTTCAGTTTAATCAAAGGAATAGTTTTTAGTAGGAACAGCCCAAAAATGTACAGAACAATGTAAGTGAGTCAGCAGAGGAACACAGGTCCAACATGATAACAGCAGAAGAATGTGCAAAGAGTGAAGGGAGGGAATAGCAAAGAAAAGTGATTAATAAATTATGAATTTAATGAAGTGTGGAGACACAGGAACAAATGCACTGAGGAAGAAAGGCTAGAAATTACACCATGACTGCAAAGGAACGTGGGATAATGTAACTGAACAAGACAAGGACAGTAAAATCCAGGCGTAGTCCCTAAACAGAACATGAGCAACACAATAATCTACTTAAATGTCAAAAAACCTCAAATAGTACACAACTAAAAACTGTGGTGACAAAACAGAATTAAAGCTCTACACATAATGTGTAATCAGATATTGGTTTTGTTTCTCACTTTCATAGATGCAACAATTTGACAAGGACAACTTCGATATCGGCCCTTATTGCTCACGTTTTTATTGAAATGTAGGAATTGGGATTTTTGAAATTTACTGAAAACATTGCAAAATAAATAAATAAATAAATAAATAAATAAATAAATAAATAAACACCAATATATCACTTACTGTTAGTTTGTGTTTAACTCAAGCCAGCGTCTCTTATTGACATCTGTCTCATCTGGGATTCTCCAGCAAAATATACATACAACTCTGGGAAAAATTAAAAGGCCACAGCACTGAGCGCCATTGAAAACCTCCTGGTTTTTCCATCAAATATTGATTTCTGAACTCTTCCTGAGTTGAAACATTAGTGTTGTTTCTAAATGAATATTAACTTGTTTTCTTTGCATTATTTGAGGTCTGAAACAACTGCATCTTTTCCGTTAATTTGACCGTTTCTCATCTTCTGCAAATAAATACAACATTTTTGCTTGGAATTTCGGAAACATGCTGTGAGTAGTTCACAGAATAAAATAGCAATGCTCATTTTACTCAAACATATACCTATAAGAAGAGAAATAAAAAAAGAGATCATTTTAAGTGGTGTCTTGCTTTTATACTCACTGACCAATTACTTTATTAGATAGTGACTGGTTTTAACCTCTTTTGGCTTCAGATCCGCTTCAGTTCTCTGTAGCTGCGCTTTAACTACTGGACTTCAGAAATGATCATTAGGTTTTTTTTATACTCATACTGTCACAATCTCATTATTCTGCTGCCTGTAGATCCATGTACTACATCTGCCCAGAGTGCAGCGTTATTGTAATGTACAAGAAGTTAGTTTGGACTTATCTGTGCTTTGGGACGTTCTTTATTATCCTAGCTGAAGAAACCATCAGAAAATGGGTGGACTCTGATCATAAAGGGATGGTTGTGGTCAGTGTCAATACTCAGGTAGGCTGTACCAATAAAACAATGCTGGTATTAAGGGACCCAAAGGAATCTAAGAAAAAAAAAATCATCCTTGCAGCTTCCTGACAAGCCTGAATCATTGATGCAAGGCAAGATGGAGCCATTAGTTCACATCGTTTAAATTCTGATCCTATGTTATATTTTATAGCAGATGGACCTAAATGTAGGCAGAACAAAGCAGCTAATGATGATTACGGGTTTAAGGGATGAAAAAGCACATGAACGGGAACAGGAAGATACAGGAAGTTAAACTGAGTGTTGGGTGATTTTGGAACCAGGTTAGTCTAGTCAGAGAAACGCAGAATGGCTGGAGGAGAATGCAGAGCAGAGGAGAGGTGACTTAGAAACACAACAACACAGAGGGAGCTGATTTACAAAACGGAAAAAATGCAACACTTATCAAAATACAAAGTAAGAAACTAAACACAATTGAATTAACTGAGTACTGCAAGATCTAAACTACAATAGTGACACAGAGACGTGACCTATATATAGTAAGACATAAATAACAATAATGAAAATCACAGTCCCAACACAAACACAAATCAAAGCCTTTTGCGGATCGCCACACCCTGCCCTCAGCTGCAGGAGCCTATTTACAAGTTCAAGTTTAATTTGTATGTTCAGAGATTTTGCATACCATGGTTGGTTGGAATAAGTGGTTATTTGAGCTGCTGTCACCTTTCTCTCAACTTAAACCAGTTTAGTGTACTTTCCTGAACCATTCCCCTGTAAACCTGAGAGATGGTTTTGAGTTAAAATCTCAAACGATCAGAAGTTTCTGAAATACTGACACGCCCACCATCCGGCACAAAACAGTCGTTCCACGTTCAAAGTCGTCCAAATCCCCTTTCTCCTTCATCACATTGTTCACTTTCAATTTCAGCAAATCATCCTCATCACCGGTCTAGAGTCGCCGTGATCGACTTATTTGCTGTTTGTTTCAACCAGTAATTAATTTAGGCTTACTTAATGAAATTGCCGGTGAGTTTCTGCCTCTGTTCTGTGCATACAATACGCGTGATTCATTGTAAGTAGAGCCGAAGCATAAAACAAGGAGCTGTAAGCCTCTGTAATAAGGAAGCTGTCTAATCCATCAGAGGGCTTTGAGCAACGAGGATTTGCATGACAAAACAAATACTGTGAAACACCACTAAGATGATGTGAAGGACTGAATCGAACCGGCCCGGCCCGCTGCATAATTTAGCAGCACGACTTCATCTTGTTATGCTGAAGCACCCCAAGCACAACAGGTAGGCAGCAGATATGTGCGGCGTGATTGCTTGTCAGTCGTAGTAATGTATAATTAATTTCTCGTGTGGCTTTCTTGAGAGCAAGACAGTAATTATTTTAACATATGTGTTGATCTTCTCACTGACCCTGCCTGGCTTGCAGTCGCAGCATGCGTGCACGAATATGACCCGGCGTACAAACGAACCCAACGCGCGGCCACTCGGACTGCCGAAGCCACCATTGTTGCTTTACGACTGTGCGGTTTGGAGCAGCGCTGTGCAATTTCACTGCAGCTCTGTTTGGGCTTTGAAGACTTGTTTCCTTTTTCTCCCAAATTGGCCAGACTCCCCATAAGTTATAATGAGGGGGAATTGGAAGCCAAACTACAGATTTGAAATGGTAATTAGTAAGACTCCCTGCTACTGAGAGAGACAGAGGGGCTGATTTAGCAGAGCAGAATTAAAGATTGGAGGATAGTACAGGACCCATTTTGATGACTGTGGTATATTTAGCTGTGTTACCCAGAAACACGGACGGAGCAAAGTCATATGTTAGAGGAAAGATCTACAATAATAGATTACAAGACTTGGGCCATATGCTGCTGTCGACTCAGTAAAGAAAGGACTGCCTTTTTTCTCCAGAATATCGCTATGCTTTATTCTGGTCAGTCGGGATTGTTTGTGTCTATATTAAATTGTAAAGAAGAAGAAGAAGAAGAAAAAAGGAAAACGCCACACCAAAGCAAATACGGCCCTATTAAGATACATTCTTCTAATTTGCATGCCTGCTTTGTTTGCGGTAGAACAGCAAATACCCAGACAGAATGTGTGGGACAATAATATGCCTCAAAGGATGCTATTAAGTCCATGTGACAGTACATTTCTCCCCAGCTAATTGTCGCTTCCTTCTTTTTTTTTTTTTTTTATTTTTTTTTTTACTTTCACTCTAATTAGTAAAGTATGTAGGGCGCTTGGAGTTCATCTGCTCGGTTCTGACATGATAACTCTCCCATCTATTCTCCCTTCGCTTCTTTGTATGCCGAGGCTGAGCAAACAGTATTTTCAGCTGTCTCAAGCGATTCGCTAACAACATGCATTTAAGAGCATTGTAATGACTCATATCATATTCTTATTATTAATGTATGACTGAGTCTTCAGATAGTCTTTCTGCTTACCGAGACTCTGCAGGATGCTTTTAGATGTGTTTACCTGCCAGGAAACATTTTTACTATGCATTGTGCTAACCACGCACCTATTAAGCTATTGTAATAGAGAAGAGCGAAAATATTTATGCTTTTGTTGCTTTAAGCTCACAAACACACACATCTATCTATCTATCTATCTATCTATCTATCTATCTATCTATCTATCTATCTATCTATCTATCTATCTATC
>NW_006800009.1:1034434-1092497 GCF_000485575.1 Poecilia formosa | reverse complement strand
CGGCGGGCGTTGCTCTCCCTCTCCCTGCGCACCTCCTCCGAGCGCAGGAGGTGCTCGGGCCTACGAAGGTGGCGCCTGAGCCCCTTGGGGCCGGCAGAGGCTTGGGAGGCGGAGCACAGGGAGGCAGAGGCTCCGGAGGCGGAGCCACAGGAAATTCTGGAGGCGGAGCCACAGGAAACTCGGGAGACGGCGCCACAGGAAACCCGGGACGCGGCGCCACAGGAAATTCGGGAGGCGGCGCCACAGGAAATTCGGGAGGCGGCGCCACGGGAAACTTGGGAGGCGGCGCCACGGGAAGCTCGGGAGGCGGCGCCGCCGCAACAGGCTCAGGAGGCGGCGCCACCGCAACAGGCTCAGGGGGCGGCGCCACCGCAACAGGATCAGACTTGGGAAGCTCTGGAGCTGGGAATCAATCAATCAATCAATCAATCAAATTTTATTTGTATAACATTTCAGCAGCAAGGCAGTTCAAAGTGCTTTACTTAATTCAAAACAGAAGAAACAGAAGTAACATTGACTCTGTTTCAGTAAGAAAGAGAGAGATTAAAAAAAGAAAAAAAAAACTATATATATATATATATATATACATACATATACAAGTTAATAAATAAAAAATAAAGATAAAGACATTAAAACCCACACGCACCCCTTTTCAACCAGGGGGTAAAGACGCCCGCACCCCTTTACATTTCTAAGAGAGGGGGATGTTGCCCGCACCTCTCCGGGGGTGATGGTACCCGCTCCCCTATCCCTAGCATCTGAGAGGGGGACGGCACCCACACCTCTTTACACTTCTAAGAGAGGGGGACGGTACCCACGCCTCTCCGGGGGGGCTTTACATCATTAAAAAGAGGAAGACAAAGAAATTAATAGATAAAAACATTAAAGACATTAAAACCCACACTCTAATCCTGGAGATGTTCTTCAGGTGATAGAAGGCCGACTTTGTGACTGTTTTAATGTGGCTCTGAAGGTTCAGGTCAGAGTCCATCACTACTCCCAGGTTTCGGGCCTGATCGCTGATTTTTAGTTGTAATAACTGAAGCTGTGCATGGATTCTAGTTCGCTCCTCTTTAGGTCCAAAGATAACTTCAGTTTTGTTTCTGTTCAGCTGGAGAAAGTTTTCACACATCCACACATTGATCTGTTCTTAGCATTTATTCAGTAATTGGATGGGCCAGTGGGAGCATATAAATATTGAAAAGAAGTGGTCCTTCTTCACATGTGACCTTTGACCTGATGAGAAGTTTCCAATTGAAACAAAGAAATCACTGTCCTTTATGCAAGATTCAAACCAGTTGATTGTTAGGAAGTTATTTGTTTAAAAACTACTTTTTCAATAATTTTGCTGATGAATGGGAGGTTGGAGATCGGCCTGTAATTCTGCAGTAGTGATTTGTCTAGATTGTTTTTTTTTTATCAGTGGTTTGATAACTGCTGTTTTCAAAGCCTGGGGGAAAACACCTGAAGAGAGTGATAACTTCACCATTTAGATCAGATCATTAGCAACGACAGGCAGGACTTTCTTAAAGAAATGTGTGGGTAGGACATCCAGACAGCAGTAACTGGAGCTTAATTGACTTGTAATTTCTTCTAGGGTGTCATCTAGGGGTTGCAGGACACCGGCCCTCGAGGACCAAGATTGCCCACCCCTGTGTTAGACCAAAACTCTAATATGTTAAAGAGCTTTTTTTCTTTAACAGAGGTGGGGCAGGCCATGCCACCAGCCTTGCCGCCTGACGACCAGGGGCCAGCCTGGCCACCTGGAACCCCATAGCCAACAGGACGGCAGCTGGTGGAGAGGGCACAGCGGCGGCTGGAGGCGCGGACGGAGTTGAGACAGACGGCGGAGCTCAAGACAGAGAGGGACAAACAAACTTCTGAAAAATGGTGATGTGTGGAATGGGCCTACTTAATACTTGAGCAAAAGCAGCCTGCCTGTTCCACTTCACCTCTTCAAAAATATCCATTAGTCCAAGGGAAACCAGAAGTGAAAGATTTGTCTCAAGAATTGTTCTTAGTTTCTCCGTAGCACCTACCCGTTCCCAGGGCGGAGTGAGAGTAGAAATAGTTTAGTTGTCGTCTTACTTGTAATAAAAATTTGTTTAAACCCCCATCAGGCTGTGGTTGCGCTGGGTCCATGTTGCGGTATCTTTTCCTTGCGTTCCTCACCCTACTGGTCAGGTCCTACTGTCATGAAGTGGTTTATGTTCTACTGCGATGACTTTAACTAAACTACAAAACAACTTATTTGACTGACAACATGGAAGACAGCTTAGACAGACTGGTACGACAAATGACATTAGACAGGGACCCAACAAGAGACAAAGGACACAGGTGGACTTAAATGCACAGGGAAGGTAATTAGGGGACAAGACACACCTGGGAAGCAATCAAGGGGGAAGAGACAGGACGCCACAAAGACTCGGAAACAAAACCTAGAAAATAAACACACACAAAAACTCAAATCCTCACAGTTTATTATTATTTATTCCTTAGTCTCTTTATTAGATCAGTCTTGCTCTGTTTTACCTTATCTCAGTCCTTCTAGTTTATGTCTCTAGTTATTGTTTCTCTAGGTTAATTATGTTTCTTTGACTTAGTTATGTTTTTTGCGGAAAAATGCAGTTCTCTCTGATGAATGTCTAATTAAATATGTGAAGGTGTGAGTAAGTATCTGGGTTTGTTTGTGCACATTTTACCTTGTGTAGATATGTCATATTTCAAATTCATAAGAATTAAACTTGTACACCAAAATCCATCCATCAGTCAGTTTCATGTGCCAGTTTGTTGCATAATCATCCTGCTCTTGGAAAAAGAACGGCATCGCTGAAAACTGAAACTATGTATGTGGCACATTGTGAGCACATTGTGAGCACAAGTAGTTTTCAGTGGAACAACAGCTAAAATGATGAGTCACACATGACTGAGAATGCATGTACTTATAGCAGTCAGTCGGTTTCTGACTTGTGTCTGTAGTGAGATGTTTGTATCACAACCTGACTGTGTAGCCCACATGTGACTTGAAGCTTTTTCTTTCATGAAGTGCCATGAATATATGAATAAGCTAAGAAATTCTGTTTATTTGTGTCTTCATGTACTAGCGCACTGCATTTACGTAAAGCATAACATCTTATTCCTTTCATTCGTTATGCCTTACAAGAATTTTGAGCAGTTTTTTAGCATAAGCAAATGTTCAGTCACTGAGCAAAAAAAAGCGGAAATGAAAACTTTACACTTTAAATAGAATAACATAATCATGACTGCACTTCTGTGTTTTAAAGATCTGGAAGATAAGCTGAAGAAAAAAAAACCTTTTAGTACAAAAGCTATAGAGCAACCTTTTCAACCATGCAACAGAGAGAGGATATAAGTCAAAATATATTTTAATTTATTATTGATCTTGTTTCCTATCATTTTAAATTGGCTACAGCTTATTACGTGTGTTTGAGGGGTTTTAGGTTTTATTTAAAATTGTAAGATTAAGAAGGTGGGTTAGGAATGATTCAACTGGCCTGATGAATCATTATAACAAATAGTCATGTTTGGACATGTATGAGTTTGTCGAGGACATGAAGGGGAAATGAAGCCTTTTGCACTAGTTGGTTTGATTAACGAGTTGTGGCGATTGCTGCACCACTTCCTCCTCTTAACAAAGGACAGGCAGATTCTAAAAATATTCTGAGGGAAAAGATTAAATCACACTCTCTCTTTTTTTTTCTTGCAGAGAATGCATGTAAAGCTACCATGACTGAAATTCACTCTGGTCTGAGCTTTTTTGTTGCTATTTTCTAAGTGCCTGAATAAACATGCTTGGCAGTGAAAGCCAGCCAGGCTTTCTTTGAAGGATCACTGGGTGAGTAGGATGAGTTTTTTTCATTTCTTCCCATATCCTCCATCTCGGGCAGCACAAAGGAAGAAACCTTAGTGATATGGCAGGTTTCCAACTCCTGCTTCTAGAGAAATGGTCATATTCTGGTTCTAAACTGCAAGTGCAAAAACCTGTTAAAAGAGAAAAATGTTTTAAAGCAAATCAGTTTGGTTTAAATATTTAACAAGACAATAAACAGAATTATGAATAATAAAAAAAAATAACTTCAAAAATGAAAAACTGATGGCTTTGCAGTGCATAAAACTTGCATGTTATTTTATTCAATTTTTGGAAAGGTGTTTGGAAAATCTGGTGCTTAGGTGAAACTATGTGAAAGAAATCTGCCAGGCTTTGTGCAGTGTGGGAAAACATACTCTGCAGGACTTCTGAACAGCCCCAGGCGGGTTTGGAAAAACTCTGGATTGGTGGTTTAAGTCGGTACCAAACACTGTGTTCTGAATTCAGAACCAGATCTGAAGAAGGTGAATAAACGGTCAGCCTGGCAGTGGTAAAAAATCTCCACATACGAGTCATTTGGAAAGTTTTGCATTAAAAATTTAAACTCATGAGGAATAATTTATATGCTCTCCACCATAATGTTTCAGCGTTACATAAGCTTGTCCAAGTAAATGTGAGATAAGAAAGTTAAATGTTATTCAGAAGAAAGTTGTAAAAACAAGTAGGTTTGTTGTGCTGGACAGCAACCCAAGGTAACCACATGAAATTATTCATAAACCCAATGTACGCATAAAAATAGTGCACATTATAAATGTAAACCAAATCTGAAGGACAACGACAGTACGCCCAAGAGTCGTGTTGAACAAAATCAACCAAAAAAATTTAAATCCAGATGTTGGAAATTTGTATAAAGTCACTCAGTGAATCGAGCCACACTGAGACTGAAAGTTTCGCAATTTTTTCCCCCCAATCGGTTGAAGTCTTTGGCACTTTCAGTAGAAAACATGTGCAATTAATATTCAAATCTTCTTATACTTTACTTAATAAATCACAAATCGTCGTTCAGTTCAGAATCAAATAAATTGGAACTTGGGAGTCAATAGGTGCATCCAGTTATTGTTAGTTTGCCATGAGGAGGTTTTATATTTGCACAGATACATTTTCAGTATTTTATGAAATACATTCTAGCCGGTCCATACTCCTAAAATTATTTTAATATATGGATGTAGCTCTTCCAAAACAACTTCTATCCTTTCCTGTATAGTGCATAACCATCAATATTAAGGTCATCATTATCAAATGTCATGTCCAAGTGTGGAAACACTTTGTTGGCATATCCTATTCTTATTTTAAATGTTGTCATGGTGATCCTGTACCTGAGGCACACAGTCACATTAGTTTGGCCTCCTCTCTTCGTAAGGTAAATCTGACTATATGACTGGTGAGGCCCTGATCTCAGCTTTTTGACCAATTTGTCATACTTTAGAATAACACAGCACAATATTCTCCTCTACACCAGTCGACTGTCACTAGGTGATAATATGATTAAGTAGGAGGCAGACTGACCATGTGTGGGTTTTTATGAGGTTTATTTAATTTTTTTTTTTTAGTTTGTAGTTTCAGTAACACACCCACTGCAACCTTGTTGTCCGACCGTGACGTTTACTCTCTTACTGAGTTTCTAACAAGGACTGCGGAAGGGTTGTGGATGTGGTTGTACTGTGTGTTTTTCTGCAAACCAGAATTAAAAGTTTTCAGCACACAAATGCAGGCAGGAGTTATGCAGAATCGTGTATAAAGTTCAGTTTAATCAAAGGAATAGTTTTTAGTAGGAACAGCCCAAAAATGTACAGAACAATGTAAGTGAGTCAGCAGAGGAACACAGGTCCAACATGATAACAGCAGAAGAATGTGCAAAGAGTGAAGGGAGGGAATAGCAAAGAAAAGTGATTAATAAATGATGAATTTAATGAAGTGTGGAGACACAGGAACAAATGCACTGAGGAAGAAAGGCTAGAAATTACACCATGACTGCAAAGGAACGTGGGATAATGTAACTGAACAAGACAAGGACAGTAAAATCCAGGCGTAGTCCCTAAACAGAACATGAGCAACACAAAAATCTACTTAAATGTAAAAAAAAACCTAAAATAGTACACAACTAAAAACTGTGGTGACAAAACAGAATTAAAGCTCTACACATAATGTGTAATCAGATATTGGTTTTGTTTCTCACTTTCATAGATGCAACAATTTGACAAGGACAACTTCGATATCGGCCCTTATTGCTCACGTTTTTATTGAAATGTAGGAATTGGGATTTTTGAAATTTACTGAAAACATTGCAAAATAAATAAATAAATAAATAAATAAATAAATAAATAAATAAACACCAATATATCACTTACTGTTAGTTTGTGTTTAACTCAAGCCAGCGTCTCTTATTGACATCTGTCTCATCTGGGATTCTCCAGCAAAATATACATACAACTCTGGGAAAAATTAAAAGGCCACAGCACTGAGCGCCATTGAAAACCTCCTGGTTTTTCCATCAAATATTGATTTCTGAACTCTTCCTGAGTTGAAACATTAGTGTTGTTTCTAAATGAATATTAACTTGTTTTCTTTGCATTATTTGAGGTCTGAAACAACTGCATCTTTTCCGTTAATTTGACCGTTTCTCATCTTCTGCAAATAAATACAACATTTTTGCTTGGAATTTCGGAAACATGCTGTGAGTAGTTCACAGAATAAAATAGCAATGCTCATTTTACTCAAACATATACCTATAAGAAGAGAAATAAAAAAAGAGATCATTTTAAGTGGTGTCTTGCTTTTATACTCACTGACCAATTACTTTATTAGATAGTGACTGGTTTTAACCTCTTTTGGCTTCAGATCCGCTTCAGTTCTCTGTAGCTGCGCTTTAACTACTGGACTTCAGAAATGATCATTAGGTTTTTTTTATACTCATACTGTCACAATCTCATTATTCTGCTGCCTGTAGATCCATGTACTACATCTGCCCAGAGTGCAGCGTTATTGTAATGTACAAGAAGTTAGTTTGGACTTATCTGTGCTTTGGGACGTTCTTTATTATCCTAGCTGAAGAAACCATCAGAAAATGGGTGGACTCTGATCATAAAGGGATGGTTGTGGTCAGTGTCAATACTCAGGTAGGCTGTACCAATAAAACAATGCTGGTATTAAGGGACCCAAAGGAATCTAAGAAAAAAAAAATCATCCTTGCAGCTTCCTGACAAGCCTGAATCATTGATGCAAGGCAAGATGGAGCCATTAGTTCACATCATTTAAATTCTGATCCTGTTATATTTTATAGCAGATGGACCTAAATGTAGGCAGAACAAAGCAGCTAATGATGATTACGGGTTTAAGGGATGAAAAAGCACATGAACGGGAACAGGAAGATACAGGAAGTTAAACTGAGTGTTGGGTGATTTTGGAACCAGGTTAGTCTAGTCAGAGAAACGCAGAATGGCTGGAGGAGAATGCAGAGCAGAGGAGAGGTGACTTAGAAACACAACAACACAGAGGGAGCTGATTTACAAAACGGAAAAAATGCAACACTTATCAAAATACAAAGTAAGAAACTAAACACAATTGAATTAACTGAGTACTGCAAGATCTAAACTACAATAGTGACACAGAGACGTGACCTATATATAGTAAGACATAAATAACAATTATGAAAATCACAATCCCAACACAAACACAAATCAAAGCCTTTTGCGGATCGCCACACCCTGCCCTCAGCTGCAGGAGCCTATTTACAAGTTCAAGTTTAATTTGTATGTTCAGAGATTTTGCATACCATGGTTGGTTGGAATAAGTGGTTATTTGAGCTGCTGTCACCTTTCTCTCAACTTAAACCAGTTTAGTGTACTTTCCTGAACCATTCCCCTGTAAACCTGAGAGATGGTTTTGAGTTAAAATCTCAAACGATCAGAAGTTTCTGAAATACTGACACGCCCACCATCCGGCACAAAACAGTCGTTCCACGTTCAAAGTCGTCCAAATCCCCTTTCTTTCTGATCACATTGTTCACTTTCAATTTCAGCAAATCATCCTCATCACCGGTCTAGAGTCGCCGTGATCGACTTATTTGCTGTTTGTTTCAACCAGTAATTAATTTAGGCTTACTTAATGAAATTGCCGGTGAGTTTCTGCCTCTGTTCTGTGCATACAATACGCGTGATTCATTGTAAGTAGAGCCGACGCATAAAACAAGGAGCTGTAAGCCTCTGTAATAAGGAAGCTGTCTAATCCATCAGAGGGCTTTGAGCAACGAGGATTTGCATGACAAAACAAATACTGTGAAACACCACTAAGATGATGTGAAGGACTGAATCGAACCGGCCCGGCCCGCTGCATAATTTAGCAGCACGACTTCATCTTGTTATGCTGAAGCACCCCAAGCGCAACAGGTAGGCAGCAGATATGTGCGGCGTGATTGCTTGTCAGTCGTAGTAATGTATAATTAATTTCTCGTGTGGCTTTCTTGAGAGCAAGACAGTAATTATTTTAACATATGTGTTGGTCTCAGACTGACGCTTTCACACTGACCCTGCCTGGCTTGCAGTCGCAGCATGCGTGCACGAATATGACCCGGCGTACAAACGAACCCAACGCGCGGCCACTCGGACTGCCGAAGCCACCATTGTTGCTTTACGACTGTGCGGTTTGGAGCAGCGCTGTGCAATTTCACTGCAGCTCTGTTTGGGCTTTGAAGACTTGTTTCCTTTTTCTCCCAAATTGGCCAGACTCCCCATAAGTTATAATGAGGGGGAATTGGAAGCCAAACTACAGATTTGAAATGGTAATTAGTAAGACTCCCTGCTACTGAGAGAGACAGAGGGGCTGATTTAGCAGAGCAGAATTAAAGATTGGAGGATAGTACAGGACCCATTTTGATGACTGTGGTATATTTAGCTGTGTTACCCAGAAACACGGACGGAGCAAAGTCATATGTTAGAGGAAAGATCTACAATAATAGATTACAAGACTTGGGCCATATGCTGCTGTCGACTCAGTAAAGAAAGGACTGCCTTTTTTCTCCAGAATATCGCTATGCTTTATTCTGGTCAGTTGGGATTGTTTGTGTCTATATTAAATTGTAAAGAAGAAGAAGAAGAAGAAAAAAGGAAAACGCCACACCAAAGCAAATACGGCCCTATTAAGATACATTCTTCTAATTTGCATGCCTGCTTTGTTTGCGGTAGAACAGCAAATACCCAGACAGAATGTGTGGGACAATAATATGCCTCAAAGGATGCTATTAAGTCCATGTGACAGTACATTTCTCCCCAGCTAATTGTCGCTTCCTTCTTTTTTTTTTTTTTTTTATTTTTTTTTTTACTTTCACTCTAATTAGTAAAGTATGTAGGGCGCTTGGAGTTCATCTGCTTGGCTCTGACATGATAACTCTCCCATCTATTCTCCCTTCGCTTCTTTGTATGCCGAGGCTGAGCAAACAGTATTTTCAGCTGTCTCAAGCGATTCGCTAACAACATGCATTTAAGAGCATTGTAATGACTCATATCATATTCTTATTATTAATGTATGACTGAGTCTTCAGATAGTCTTTCTGCTTACCGAGACTCTGCAGGATGCTTTTAGATGTGTTTACCTGCCAGGAAACATTTTTACTATGCATTGTGCTAACCACGCACCTATTAAGCTATTGTAATAGAGAAGAGCGAAAATATTTATGCTTTTGTTGCTTTAAGCTCACAAACACACACATATCTATCTATCTATCTATCTATCTATCTATATATATATATATATATATATATATATATAAAAGCACGGATACGTGCTTTTCGATAAAAGGGGGAAGCAAAGTTATGCTTTACTGTACTGCAGGTTTTACTCCACCAGATTTTATTTGAGTCCATGTAATATTAATGAAGCTTTTTGCCTAACGCATCTGAGCACCACAGACATCTTTATTAAATTTGTGTCGGTCTTTGAGTGGATGTTGGGACAATTGTTGAAATTATTTTAATTCCAGCAGTTCTGTACAAAAAGCATTTGCCCCCTTGCATATTTTTTCTTTTGTTCTCGCTTTTGAATAAATACAAAAGCTGTTTTCAAATGATGATTTAACCAAATTAGTTTGAGTTTAAGGTCACAAACTAATGGAGGGACTTTAGTATTTTTCCACTGAGTAGAGTAAGTTGTCCTGCTTCTGCAGCAGCTGTCATGACGGCGAAACGCTTCATCAGTTTTCATCCACATGTGATGGAACCCAAAGCATCCAAGGGTTTTTACTTTTCTCTCGTCAATACACATGACTTTTTCCCCTCCTAAACTCTCGGCAAATATCAGGACTTTTCCTGGCAAACGTGAGGCGGGGCTTTGTTGTTGTTTTCTCTCTTTTATGAGTGGGTTATAAACTCTGACCTTGACGCATTCAAGTGCTACTGTGCTTTAGATGCTGCTCCGGTTCACCGCTCCACGTTTTCTCCATTTATGTATCACAGCTCCCACTGAGGTTCACCGGAATCCGAGAGCCTTAGAAATTGCTTTTGACTTTTCCCAGACTGGTTTATGTCAATAACTTTGTTACTCATCGTTTCTTGAATTTCTTTCAAGTTGAAGAAAAAAAAAATGGTTTATCACAAATATTTTATGATTTAACAAAGGGGGATGACTGATTTCCATTAATTAATGAGGTAATGATGAAAATGTTGATGCAAATAAGATGCTAACACATCGTTGGCTCCATTTTGTCTCTTTGTAGGCGTTTCATTTAGCTCAAACGTTGGGACTCAGAAACTTTGCAGGTTTTGCTGAGTGTTGTCAACAATCAAGCTACTTTATTTCCTTGAAAACTGTTGCAAGCTTTGATGAACGAAAATTTTGGCAGAAAATCATCATCTTAATCCAGTATATCAATACATAATCTGGAGTATTTGTTGGATTTCGAGGCATCTGACAAACCTCATTTGTCCCAAGTAAGTATCACTTCCACCTCTTAACGACAATAAAGATTTTGTTCTACTGATGGTACGAAATCAGCTTTAATTTCTACATGTAAATCTTTAAAGTTGTACTTGTCACAGTTTCGCTTTCTTTCCCACTGACACCACCGTCGAACAATAATGCAGCATGAACTTACATGAGATGGTGTAATGAATACAATAAAGACACAAAAAGATTTATATGAAAACATATAAACATACCTCATTTCTACCTCATTTCTTCCTTCGAGGTAGAAATGAGGTCATTAAGCAAATTCTTTAAACTTAAATTGCTTTTTCGACAGCCACTTGCTATGGTCATATTTCCATATGACATGCATCCATTACGTTCATCCCTTTTCATCCAGCGGAACATGCTGGATTCTACTTCCGACTTAGAACCTTTCAAAATAAATGTCCTAATAACAAAAATTATGCATAATGCAAAATAAAACATATAAAGTAAAATTATGGTCTTAAAAGTAAGAATTCCCGTTTCATTTTGCATCAAAGTAGATTTTTTTCCAACTTGTTCGTCGGAGGAGAACACAGGATTAAACCCCTGACCTGAGTATGCCCTTTCTCCATCCACTTAGGTAAACAGCTTAATTAGCTGCCATGCTGACAGTTCTATCACAATGAAGCAATCAGCTGCTGCAAACCAACTCAAAGTGGGGGAAAAAATGGTCACATGAACTGGATGACTGGTTGCTTGGTCAGGTACTTGCAATAGAAAATGAGGTTGATCACCCTCACTTAGCATTATTCCCTGAAGTTAAATCCTACCCCATTCTCTGTTACTCTCCCTGCAGCAGAATATAACTGGACTCTAATACAAAAAGTTTGTACCATTGTACCATTTAAACAAATAAAAGGCATGAATTTCATCTGATTCTTTAGATTATCAAGAGTTTATGTGCAAAACAACCATTCTGTAATTACTTTACATTCTCAATCCAGGTACTCTGTTCAATCTAAAATTGGATAAATGACTTTGGATAAGATATGTGAAGATAATCATCAGTTTTGGAAATAAAGTATGAGCTAATCGGCACCTAAGTGATCTGATGAACATTCAATCTAAGTATAACCTACGAGGGTAGAGCTGATCCAGACATCTGTCAAAGATGATGCCTCAGCTTCTCCTTCCAATTATCTCATAATAACACGTCTGAAAGCACCAGATTAAAGACCAGCTGTTGGTGAAAACTCTTCTTATTTTGTTGCTGTTTTTTTCATTATTTTCCTTTCTGTTTTAGTTAACTGCCAAAAGAAATGGATTTTGCTTTGTGTTTTTCCGTCGGTACTTTCTGCAGAACTCCAGCAGAAGAGAAAGATTGAGGTGGGAGCGCACGGATTCTCCCACAGCTCCATGAAACAACTCCCAGCAGATTTCAGACATTAAACTGGAACAGCAGGAGGCTGAGTTGGTGAAGCTGCCTGTGCAAAAACCTGCTTGAGATTCAGAAGAGCCAGAAGGAAAGTTATTACAAATGGAATCAGCGACAAGGTTTTTTTTTTATTAAGTCTGCATGCCTGCTGCATTGTGCGAACATGAAGGGTGAACTTTTTGTCCAATGAGACCAGGCACCTATTTCTACTCTGTATAAATATTACAGTCAAATATTTCAGATTTTCTTTTACTTCCTTTTAAAAGTTATTTTCAATTGATTATCGCTAAAATAATAATAATAATAATAAAAACTTCTAAAAACTAAGCAATTTAAAAGCAAAAATATAACAAACAAAGGCTTTGTGCAAATTTTTCAACCATATTTTGGACAAAAATGTTTATTATTTGTTGTTATTTATGTGTCTTTTCAGCATATTATAATACATTCAGATACAACTTTAAAGCATCTATCCAACTATAATAATACAAAAATCCAGAACAAAACACAATAGTCATGACCTGACTTACCATTCTATGCTATGCATGTGCTCTATCTGCAGTGATGAAGAACCCTGGGCATACTTACAGCCCTATGTTTGCCTTTAGCATTCCGTCTCTAGATCTGCAAAGAAAAAAAGGCATTTTACGAGGTGCCAACGTGGAAACAGCATCACATCTGAACAAGTTGGACACTTTTTCTAACAACCTTATACAAATGTTTCTTTGTGTTACTGTCACTAACTAACAAAAACTATAAATACAGGGACTACTTTTGTTTTCTTTTGCATGCTGGTGTGATGTTTAAGTCCATCCTCTAAGAAGTCGATTTTACCTTGTTTTACAGAACTTCTTCCTTCTCCCTGCGGAGAAAAACAGAAGTTGCAGACAACTCAGTTTAGCAAGTGATTGAGTTATTTTTCTCTCGATTTTCAGTTTTATATAACGCAGTACCACAGAATACTAAACGTCTTACTAAACAGCATGTTATCGATGTAAAGTATTTTTGAAGAGTGCCCAAGTTTGCAGCAACCCCCTGCGTTCTTCATTTTCCCTCTCAGGATTGATTTCGGACTTGGCAGCGGCTCACACTGTGAAGAGAGAAAATCCATCTCCAGTAGCACACTACCACCCTGGCTGAAGGTTGGTGTTTTAGTTTAGTTTTTTTTTTTTGTACTTTTCATGTGAATTCCTGCTTCAGGCTCGCCAGAGGCAGCCATTAATGACTGGAACGGGCGACTTTCTACACACTCGGCCAAGTGCGAAGATGGCTTGGGAAAGAGTGATGCACCGGTCATTAATGATCTATTTAGGGCCTGACACTAGCTGGCATCCCTTGGCACGATATCCTGGAAAGGTCAGCGCTGTGTGAGAAAACTGTTTTAAAAGAATCACATGCTTGGCGCTTGGCTGGACTGCTTTGGGTGCAGAGTGACCGAAACAAGAAAGACAGATCTGGCCGTGGAGTTTCAGACGAAACAGAGAGAAAGAAAGAAAAGATGAGCGGCAACCACAAGCAGATTCACTTTCACCATTTCAGACAGCCGTTGCTCCCGCTTCTCTGCAGGTGTTTATCTCACCGCTGTGGTTTTGTGGTGGTTTAATTTAAAGGGTGTTTTATTTATGGGATTATTTACTCTGGAGATGAATGCAGCGAAGATCAAAACCTTTTCTTACATTGTTTCCACTGCAAAAGTGAATGCGTCTGGAATGCAACAAAGAAGTGGATTTCAGTGCATAACAAAAGCAGAGGAAAGTGTGTGTGGGCACCTGCATGTAAGCACTAATGATGCCGCTGGTAATCAGGGCTGCTGTTTTTCTGCATATTATACTGGTACATCTCAATTAATCAGTGAATCATCAAAAAGTTTATTTATTTCGTGTTATTTCAGTAAACCAATTAAAAAAGTGAGAGTGATGTACTAGAAATACTCATTTCATATCCAGTAACACATTTGAAAACCTAAAATGAAGCTTCTCTGGAAAAGTGTGTTATTGCTGTAGACCAATATTTTATTATACTGGTCTATGTTAATTTTATTGATTATATCCTCAAGCCTAGGGAACTGTCCAGGATACAGTCACTGACATATTCTACAAACAGGCCTTAAAGGTCTTTTTTTTTTTAAAAAAAAACATTTGACTGTTTACAAGATACTCTATTCAAGCATGTTGCTGGAAAGTTTGCTGGAAGGAAAATTGTAAACCAACAACTGGTACAATCACAGCTTTGAGATTATCATAAAGAAAAATCTGCTGGGGAGTTTAGCAACTTGTGGGCTGTATCTGAATCGTCAAGACCAAACAGGGAAACAACGGAGTACCTTCTACAAGAAGACAAGAGACACCAGAACCAACGATGCTGATGAAATGAAAGACATTTTAAAGAGATGAGGTCTAGCTGTTGCATTCTTGTGCTGAGCTCCTGGTAACTCAGACATAATGTCAGAAGTGTCGTTCCTGAGCTAAAGAGAAAAAAGGAGAGGCACAGAATCCAAGGTCCTTGAGCTCCACTGTGAAGTTTCCACAGTCAGTAATTTAAGCAGCCATGTCATCCGCTGGCACGGGTCCACTGGGTCCACTTATTGAGCCCAGAGTCAGCTGAGGCGTTTACTAGGAAATTGCTGGTAGATGACTCTGCTGACAAGTTCTGCTGACAAACTATCCGAGGATACTGATGTCATTTTTCAGCACGACCAGACATTTGTCCAGAAGAACCAGAGCCCGCTGTAATAACCGTGGTATCAGTCTGCTTGACTGGCCAGTACCTTCCAGAAACCCAACAGAAACTCAGTGGGGTGGTTTCAAGAGGAGGATGAGAGACACCAGAACCAACGATGCAAACGAGCTTAAGGTCGTTATTAAAGCAACCTGGACTTCTTTAACAACTGAGCCACAGACGGATCTGCTTCCTGCCTCACTGCACAATCATGCAAAAGACCACACAGAACAAAGGCATGATTTCCAGCAGGCATTTCTGTATAAAAATACTTTTGCATTTGTCTTTCTTAATGTTAAATTTTTGGATTTTTATTAGATAATAAAGTTGACTCAAATTGCTACAATAAATTAACTTTCTTCTGCTGTTCTCATTTATTGAGATGAGTGCATTTTCCAATGCAAATATCAATCTGACATTTACTTACAAAGATAAACATATGCGAGCTCATCAGAGTAAAGTTGTTTCTCCAGAATGTTTAACTATATTTAAATATTTAGCAAAAAAAAAAAAAAAAAAAGCATTGTCAAAAAGAAGAGCACTCAGCCACAAATGAAGCAGTGACAGACTCTCAGGGCAGAAGTTAATTAAAAAAATAATAAAATAAAAAAAAGTTAAACATAGGAGTCAGCATTTACAAACAAACGTGCATTTTGTTTTGTCATGCAAACATATGAATTATATTGTAAAATTCTGTAAAAGCAGAAATGCAGACTGCTCTGTGTCTGAGTTAGAGTCTTGAGTAAAACAATGTGAGTTTCACATGTGAAGTCACTTAAACTCAGTGCAAACAAGAGAGCTGAGCTGAAGTGAACTCAAGTGACTCCATAAAAAAAGGAACTAATACTGGTCACCGTTACGCTGAAACGGTGTTACTGATGAGCAGATCAAATGATCATTGGTATGTTTTTGTTGGAAACAGGTGATGGTGCTTTGCATAATAGTTTCAATTCTTGTCCTTTTGAAAGTATCTAACTGAAATGTGTAGTACATGTTTGTCATAATGTTGGGTGTGACATCCTTACAACTATTGATGAGGTTGTGGAAAAAATACCCAAAAAGTCAGTTTTAGTCTTTAAATAGTCATTTAGGAGAATCTGTTTGGCTTTTCTAAATTTATGCTGTTAATGAGGAGATGAAAGGAGCTCAAAGAGGCAAAACCTAAAAGACTTCCTGCTGTAATTGAAGCAAAAGCTGGTGACTCGTGGGCCTGAATGTGCAGTAAATGCCACACTTTCCAGACTTTTATTTGTAAAGAATATTGAAAGCCTTTTATTATTTTTCTCGTACTTTACAATCACGCATGACATAAAGTCTCAAAAAGTCATAGAAGTTGGAGGCTGTAAGGTCATAACATGTGAAATGGAGTGTGTTATAAATATTTTTCAACTCCCTGTATCTGAGGGCAGATCTTCATGAAGCCGTGCAAAAAAAGACAGAAATAAACAGATATCATACGACAACAGGGAAAAATGTGATTTAAATTAGTTTTTTTTAGACGTGTTTTTATTTGTCACACCACTGGAGTGCATTAAAAATTTCCTCAAGAAAAAGAAAAGACAATATGAATTGTAGTGGAAATCAAGTCTTGCTTTTTCATGTCTATTCATTATCTTCTGAAGGCACTTTACAAAAAAATGTCAATTTAATCCAATCCAACATTCATCCCTAGATGATCAAATTGGTTTAAAAAGTTTGCACAGCAGATTGCATCGAGTCATAGATGTGCAGCATTCACTCCTCCAGCTCAGTTCAGAGCGAGAGGAGACAAGAGATTGCGACGTGTCATTGCCTTCCCATATATGTCGTATGCATGAAGCGACAGTGGAAGGAGAAAAAACACTCCAGCAGAACCTGGTTCCACCACTGACTCTGGGTTTGAGCAAACCGAGCAAACACACAAAAAAGAAGCAGTGATCCAGGCGTACTTTCTATGTCAAAGAAAAGTAAAAAGTTAATAGCAGGAGAAGGAGAATGTTAAATTGCTGGCAGCAGTATCTCAGCTGATGCCCTCCTCCAGAAAGGTGTTGCATCTAAACAGAGCGCCAGACCAGATGTAGCAAGAGAAAAAACACTGAGAGAAAACACAAAATTACCAGCTGAAATGAGCAAATAAGGCAAAATTGGAACGACTGGAGGACTCACCAGAGATAAAACCATTTTATCTCTGGTTTTATCTCTGGTGAGTCCTGGTTGTTATGAAACAACCAGGCATTTTCATAAACTGCTTATAATTTGATCATCAGTGTCACATCAGATATGCCTCATGACTTGGATTGCACAAAAGTTCCCTGGGGGGGTTTCTTCAGCTGACATGTGAAAAACGACAAACAAAACAAAACAAAACAAAAAAAAAAGAAAAACACAAAGACCTAGATTCCCAGCTGTTATTTCTGTGTTGTTTAATACTGATAAAAAAAAAATTAGAAAAAAGCAAAACCCAAACTCTGCTGGGGACCTGATTGTTGCTGCTAAAAGGAGTTCAGCCACATGAAAGAGCAGCTTGGCCGCTGCCCCTCACGCTCCCACTGATACGCCACAGAGAGAAAGCTGAATAAGCACTAAACCGGGTGAAAAACACGACCTCAAGGTCCAGTTCATGTGCAGCAGCAACCCCAGCCTGCCGCTAGAAAGCAGACATCTGCATTCGGCTGGTCTCTTATTCTTAAATGCAACATGTGCAGTTTTCTGCTTTTAAATGTTTCACATGTAAAACTTACTGAGCAGATTGAGAGGATAACCCTCATTTTTTTTTTTAGTTATTTAAACAATCCTCCGTAATATCATGTCCTCCATCTGTGAGAGAAAGAATGTTTGTCATAACAGCAAATATGAGCTTCCTGTTAAGACAGGACACTGATCAGCAGAAAGTTTGCAGCACTCAACATAAACTTCTGTTATCTGACTGTGCGTGTGTGCATGTGTATGTGTATGTGTGTGTGCGTGTGTATGTGTATGTGTGTGTGCATGTGTGTGTGTGTGTGTGCGTGTGTGTGTGTGCATGTGTGTTGCATCCTTTTGGAGATAAAATCTATGTATGTTGAATAACAGCTGCAGAGCGGTTAGGGTTGGGTAATACTGTAAGCTGGGTACAGTTACAAGTTACATACTTACCTAAACCCAAACAAAAGGTGATTAAAAAGTAAATAATTGCTTTTAGTTACTTTTAAATCACTTTTTGTTTGGATCTAGGTAAGTTTAGGGTCGTTGACACCGTAAACTGAACATTGTTAGAAACAGGAGCTGTTGGATGGGAGCTGGATGCTGTGAAGATTTTCACTTTAAAACTCTGTCCAAAAAATACTATTTTTGTAATTTTTCACAAAGCCAATCTGGAGTAACTACTTTTATTTAGGAAATAATTACTTGGAAAATACTTACCTAGATAGATATTATAAAACTTCATTGTCCGCCACGGTGGAAATTTTCCCTCGGCTCTCCAAACGTAAAATAAAGCACATTCATACAATAAAAATGTCAACAATTTGTGAATAGAAGAAAACACCTCGGATGCCGTAAAGGTAAATGTTGTAATTTAGTTTAGCTTAGACTTCCACCCATTTATTCTCTACACACTGGATGCATCAAACTTCTCTATGTAGTCCTGAAATGGACAGCCATTGCAGGACCAATGTAAAATGCAGTTTGCATGAAAATTACTTATTAAAGCAAAAAAAAACAAAAAAAAAAAACAATCCAAAGTAGCTTGAATCTATATGAAAACTTATTGCGGTGATGATTATTACAGTGCAATCAGATGGTAAATGGATATCATCGCAAAAAGGATGTTTGAGGTTTTCCTTATCAGACATTTCAATCTCCATAATGACGGTTTCACACGAAGACAGACGTCTGCCTGCCCAAATATACATTTCCCTGTTTAAAGCATTACTAAATCTGTTTCCTGTGTGACTTCCTGGCCGCCTGGAAGAACTACGGCCAAGTCGCAAGGGTTACAAATCAGTGATCACGAGGCGAGTGAGAGGGTGGAGCACCAAGGGGGGGGGCTTCTGAACAGATGGGGAAACAGAGAGTGGTAAACAGCCAGGGGTGACAGGGCAGTGATGTATGGGCGAGTAAAACAAGCAAGTGCAAAAGGTCGACAGACGGAGATCTGAATGCGTGGCGGAGTCGGGACCTCTAGAGGTGGAGGAGGAGCGGAGTCAAAAGGAGCAATAAATAAACAAACAATAGAGGCTGCAGGAGGAAGGAGAGTTCCTAGAAGGTTGAAAGTGGAGGTGAGGAATGTTGTTTAGGGGCGACTGTGGTTCACATCCCTGTACAGAGATAAACGGCTTTGAAAAAGCTTGGATTGGGTAAGTAGCAAGGAATTGGGAAGTAGAAGGAAACGGGTTAATCTCATAGCAAAAGTCTAACCGCTGCACAAATATCTGACATTAAAAAAACAATTGGTTACAGAGGCACTGAAAAGATTGGAAACTTGACTCTGGAAGAACACGGCATTTTGGGAAGAAATTGTGAAAGAATTGGTTAAGTTGCAAAACAACATCCCAACCTATCATCCAAAAATGGAAATCATGACCATCCACTTAAATTGACAAACTAATAATCGAATTCCAGCTCACAAATCACAGGATCAATCTGTTAAATGCAAACCACGGCACACGTTTGTTTTCTTATTGATGCAGTTTTTCCTTGGTATTAATAATTTTTCCTTTCTCTAAATCATGCCTCAGTTATTTCTAAGGAAATCTTTGGTTTATTCATGCTTTAGGCTGGGAGTGGAGGAAGTATTCCTCTTTCATCAGCATTTGTAATTAAGAAGACACTTGATCTTTACTTGCTACATCACAGAAAGACAGAGAGCTTTCTCCTCAGCATTTGGAGGAAGCCCGGCTGGTACATGTGAAGCCGTCGGCAACAAGCAGCGACGGCTATGATGGATGCAGCGAGACAAAAGTGACAGATGGAGAGAGGAGGAAAAAGAAGAACACTTGATAACGTATCCCCATCTGCAGTGAAATAATGACAAATGGCTTCCATTTGGAGATGGCAGCAAGATTTCCCTTTGCGAGGATTCCTGAAGGTCCAAATCGCTGAGCTTGTCTTCATTTCTCCCATGAGCTTCGTCGTTTTCTCTGTTCCTCCTCTTCATTCTGTCTGACTTCCACAGTTAACATGTTAAAAGGATTAAACCCAGTGGTGTTAAATGATTCAGTAATGTGAGCAGGAGTGTTTCTCCCCGGTTTCTGCTGCTGCTAAGCTTTTTTAAAGCAGACCCTAAATATTTTAAAGTCTGCACGGCAGCTGGTAATGAAATTGTGCCCACAGACTTTTTGAGGAGACTGTTCAGATTTGGGGGACATAAAATAATTTTATGTGTGTGTGTGTTTTTTATGCATCATGCAGATATCATATTATTTATCTGGAACTTTCTGAAACCTTGCTGTTGCGGAGCTGACCGAGACACAAGTCGCTACATCGGAAAATAGAACTACGACACGTGTAGACATTTTTATTTATCCGAACAAATCGGCAAGCAATTCAGTGAAAATGATTTTAATAGTGATTCTGAACATTTTACATCTGAAACATGAGCAGGATGTTTTCACTTCAGAACATTAACAAATAATACACTTTTTTATGGCTTTAGATAAGATGTTTAGGGAAATACAAGGATTAGGAGATGTTTAGGATCTTAAGGTAGGTCAGGTAATTTTATTTACGTAGCACATTTTCAGCAACATGGCAATTCAATGTGCTTTACATGAATTAGAAGGAAATACAAATAAAATAGAAAACCAAAGGAAAGAGAAAAAGAAGAAAAAATGACATATTAGCTCCCCATAAAAATAAGTAATCCGTAATTCATAGATGCTAAAACAGACCCTCCTTGTCTTGCACCTTTAAATCGACTTTTACGTAATATTGACGAAGCAGTTGCTGGTTTTTAATTATTATAACCATAAGCTTTTAAATTTAGTGTTAACGTGACTTAGTTTTACCATTTTACAATGGAAATCACCATAAAATCTTAAGAGAAAGGATTATTTTCATTGTCCATTAAAGCACTTCATTCCTCATGAGACACAAGCAGATGGCAGTAAAAGAAAGCGGCATTGTTCCAACCACTAAAGAGTACCTACTGTTAAACGATCCTCTAATTTTGTGATATTTTTTAAAAGAAAGCAGAGAAGTAGGACTAAGTAATAAATCTAGAGCCTTTTGTGTTATTTGAGACCTTTTGATCTCTGACATTGAGCTCAAAATGTTCTCTCTTCAGTAAACGCAGCTCTTCAGCTGCTGCTGCTGTGGGATTCGTCCTCATTTCTAGCACTCGCAAGTTTCTTTGCTTTTCCTTATGACCTGAGTTTCAACAAAGAGAAATCCAGGGAAACATAATTTTGCTGCAAAATGTGATAATATCCTTTTATTCTGTGCCGCCTCACATGACTACAGTTTCTTACCCTTCATGTTTTGTCAGTACAGCTTGTCGGAAAGCATCTAAACTATGTAGTCACGTTATTACCTGCTTTTTTTTTCTGATTTGAAGTCATATAAACGTAAGCTTTATTGCCCGGGTAGAATTTACATCCTGCACTGCTGTTTTCCCTTTGGTATCATATCCTGCTATTTCTCTAAGCCCCAGCTTTGCTTTTTTTTTTTTGTTTGTTTTATTTAATCAAACGTCTGGCCAGTCACAGATTATCAGCACCTTGCAGCTGGTAATTTTCTCCATACAGGGGATTCGGTGCCATTTTCTATTACTGTTCTATGGATACTGTAAAAGGAGGAGAATGTAATTCATCTCGGCAAACATTAATTTTCTTGCTCTCTTTCCCACCTGCACCACGGTTTGTAGACTTAGCACCCGTTTCTGATGCTGTCCTCGCTTGGATGGATTTCTGGCTGCAAAAGAATCATAAGTCTGCGAGTGCAATCAGCAGGAGAGAAAGTGACAGAGTGGCACAGTATCTTATCTGGTTTTCCCCGAGGACTGTGGCGAGTGTCCCGCTCAAGGACTGGAGATCCGTTCTTTATCAGTAAGGTCAAAATATTCCACTATTACGCAGCACACAAAGATAAATAAATTCACTGTCTGTAAAAAAAAGAAAAACAATTCATAATGTACAACTCAGATTGTGATTTTTATCATAATACCTTGAATTCTTGAAAAATAATGTCACATTAGTAAAATAGCTCATTGTGCTTAATATACAGTTTACGTTCAGTTAACCTGGATCAAATGAGTTTGAGTTATTGCATTTATTGGACCACAGTATAAATAAGTCTGGATTATTATGTAATCAAATCACACCATAACTGTGTGACCGTACAGTTAGCACTGTTGCCTTAGAGGTTCAAATCCCTGAGGTTTTTGGAGGATTTCTTCAAGAATCACATGAATGCTTTCTGCTTCAATAAACCTTGGAAGTGACATGCATGATTTTTTTTTTCTTCTTTGTGATCTCCTGAAAAGTTTGCATGGATAGAAAATTGTTTTTTTTTTTTTTTAACAAAACTGGAACAAATAAATAGTTGTATATTACCTTCCAGCTTTGTAAAAGTGCATCATATATAAACATGGTTCGTTTTTAGCGGGGGGTGGGGGGGGTTCACCTAAAGCTTTGACAAAGATTTCATGCATAAATTGTTGTTATCACATTTTGAGCCGGACTGTGAAATGCTCACTCCTCAGTTTTACAGGAAGTTAATGTGAGATGACAAAACCATGTTTTGCATGTTCAGCGTGATCTGTGGAGGAGTTGGGATTTTTTTTTAAAAATATAGCAAAACTGTGTTGGACTCCAGCCATGAAGGACAGAAATGCAGCAAAAGAGTCTGGTATAAAAACGATTAATCCCAGATTACAGTGTATTAGCACTTTTCTAGGAGGAAGAGAAGGAGTTTTACTGTGTGAATAATTACTCTATTCTATGTAACTTTTTAACAGTTATTTGTTACCAAGTTGTTTAAACAGAAAATCGTTGAACATGCATGTTTTTGCAGGAAGAATGTGATGTTACGTCGGATTCTCATCCTGAGCATAGCATAAACACCATGGGAACATCTATGTAGCACACCATTTACAGAGGTGATAGGTTCAGTGTTACAGAGACAAGAGTGTTTTGAAGCAATGTGAGTTTAATAACTCCAGAACAAAAGCAAGACACCTTCTGAATTGTCTTTATCTAGAGTAAAACCTACAAGAACTGAAAAGTCCCTCAGACAGGAAGAAGCCTGAATGCGCCATATAAAAACAAATAACAAAGAACCTTTATTTTGGAGACATTTTCTACTAAGTTAAGAAAGTAAAATGATCTTTGTTAGTGTGTAGGAAAAAGGGTGAAGCTTCCAAACACATTCCAGCTGTGAAGTACGAGTGTGGGACCATCATACTGTGCGGATGTTTAGCTACCGGAGGGACTGGTGGCTTCACAAAGTGGATGGAGTCACAGAGAAAGAACATTATGTGGCACTATTGAAACAGCATTTTAATATGTTAGACAGGAAGTTGAAGCTTGGGCACTAAATGACAACAAAGTCAATATTTTGAAGAGAGCATCAGGAAGAACTGATGTCGTCCCCGAAGAAAATCTTTGGTAAAGCTAAAAGGAGATGTGTGTGGTCACCAAAACAAAGATATCAAAAAAGAGAAATCTGCTCCAGAGCAAATAAATTACATTTATTATTATTATTTTTTATTATTTTTTTTTTAGCAAACCTCAGTGGTTGGAGGTTTGAACATATTGTACATACATATTGTTTTGTTCATACAGACAGAAAAAGCTATGAATATTTTCTCCTGCTGGAGAGTGAGAATTTACTGAATATGAGATCAAATGCAAAGTTTGTTCCTATGGAAACACATGCATTGACTCCTGTTCTGTCCCCGTCCATCAAAAATTGACCTCGATCAACAAAGTAAGGTGTGTTAGAGACTAACTGTCCCCTTAACACTGTAAATGAACAATTTTATGCCATCAAGCTATTATTAGAGCATGTAAATAAGAAGTATGTCAGCTTTATTAAAACCTGGTGTTATCGCCGCCACATGGATAAAGTCACTGATAATAAAAATCTACTGCCAAATAAGCTGCAACAACAGATTGTGAAAAAAGAAAAAAGAGAGAAGCCAAGTTTTGTTTCTAGATTTATTATCCCACCAAGGTCACTGAAGCTGTTGGAGAAAGAGGACACCAGGAAGACAACACTCCTCACCAGGATAAGAGCTTGTAATCATGGAGAGCAGAGCTATAATCAAGCACAGGGCCTCTGGCACAAAACAGACAAAGCATGGCAAGAGAGAGAAAAAAAATGTAATCATAGCAGGGAAGGAAGGAAAATGATAATATATCTGAAGCAAAACCTTTAATCACTCAGGGGGACAGAGACAAAGGGAGAAGGAACTGGGCGACAGAAGTAGATGGAGTGGGAGAGGTGAACAGACAGCGGAGACAGAAGGTAGGCTGGAGCAGACAGAGGGGTGAAGTTGGTATTTTTAACACGTTCTAATCAAAGCCAGCACATCAAAAGTGGCCCGCTGTGAAAACGCCCTCTCAGTTAATCAGCAGGAAGAAAGGACGAGGAAAAGAAAAAGTGATCGTTATTGATACTAAAACAAGACTGTGGCAGACCCGGCCTGTTTTTTTTTTTTTTTTTTTTTTTTTCTTTTTTTTTTAAAGATTTGTCGTGTACAGCATACAGAAATGAGGGCAGGATGGAGTGAAATCTTCTTATGCAAATCTTTTACGCATGAAAAATTCCTCTTGTACACTTTAGGGTTTAATAAGCCGGGAGTCCCATCCTGTCTTCTACTAGTTCAGTGGGTTTTTGAGAGAAGAAGAAAAAAGAAAAAGAAAAGAAAAGAAAAGAGAGAAGATGAGTTGTGCCTGAAAACAGGATGAGGGTTGACTCAGGGGAGGATAAGATCTGTCTGCCTCATGTTCGGATCCATTCTGCTCAGCTCCCGCTCTGGTTTTTCCTTTATAATCCTGGTGCCATAGGACAGTCGTGTCAGCCCCTTTAATAAACCCCAGCAGATTAGCATACAGGAGAACACACTGCTACAGCACATCCTTATAGGGGTTACCTGCAACATAAAGCAAGATAGTGTCAAAGCAGGAAATGTGGAAAAACACCAAATATCCTGAAAAATCCTGCAAAGCCATGAATAATGTAGACTGCTTTGCAAAACTGTGCAAAATGTAAAAATATTGCTACAACTTTTGAACATCTTAAATGGCAGACAGGAAGCCCATGGTAGCAAAAGTTTGCAGCAAGACATCCAGAATGAAGAGCAAACATTAAGAAAAAAGCTAAACACACATCTAAGAGGTGCCAGGAAATGGTTTAGATGAAAGCATCATCATTAGGATGACCTAGTCAAAGTCTGTAGCAGCACTGAAAATTATGATTCACATTTGCTCTCCATCAAAACCCGAACACGCTTTTAAGAAGAAAGAGCAATAAATTCAGTCTCTGGATCTGCAAAGCCGGCGGGAACTTAACCCAGGAAATCTGCTGCTACAAATTGTAGCAAAATTGCAGGGTGCCACACACACACACATGCATCACACTTTTCTGATTTTTATTTGTAAACGTTTTTTGAAAATCAGGTGAAACTTTTTTCATGCTTTGCAATCGCGACCGATAGCGAAAAATCCCAATAAAAAAAAAAAAAGAAAACATGACAAAATGTGAAAAAGATTCAGGAAAACTTAGCAAGTCACTGTAGCTTATTAATGTTAGCTAGTTAGCGGCGTATTTTATTTTATTTAATTTTTTCTCCAGATGGGTAATCCTGGGATATTGACGAGCTGTGAGTCTGACGATGCTCAAATCACACAGCAATCAGGCCCAATCGCGGCCCCGGGGCCCAGCGGATCAGCCCGGACTCCACGCTCAGGTACACCTTAACTTCACCCTCCCATTAGTATGGACGCTATGCACCGAATGATTTGCTTGTCATTCCACGCACTTTCAAAGCTCTGCTGAAGAGACGGGGGACACAAAAAAAGTCACATCCAACGATCAGCAGTCAGCCAGCGGTGGGACAATACGAGAGCTTGTATGCGGCAACACACTTCCAGCAGCCACCGCGGCCCGGAGGGAGTGGGACGGTGCAAGCATTTAAAAGCCTGTTGTGGGCTGGATAGTGGAGTTATTATCCAAGAACCATGACAGGAATTCAATACCAGGCGTTTGTCTTGAGAAATTTTTCTCTTGCCATACGAATCTGTGTGTTTCTGCCTCCTTTATTTTTTTTTTCTTCCTCCAAGTCCGTCCTCATTTTATATCCCTCTGCTCTTCTGTGGGGAACAAGTTAAAAGCATAACATTGGGAGTACTTGACTGTGAGGATTCCTCTTGAATGTCAATCAGTCTTACCAAATGGCAGACTGCAGCACAGTCCCGGGCATGGGCAGGAATATTCTGAAAAGTCATCTGATTATTCTGTATACCTCACAGATAAGGGGGGAAAAAATTCAAACAAATCTCTGAGGCCCGGATGGACTTTTGGTGCTGGATGGATGGAGCATGTGAAGTGTCCTGTTGGCAACGCGGCATCAAGAAGTGACATTTCAGAATGCAGTCATGTCTACTTGAAGGAGAGGTTTGGGTTGGATGCCTGTTTTCTCTAAGTTATTTGAAAAATGCTGTCCCTTTCCTCAGGTTATTTTCATCAAAACAATAATAACAACAATTTACTTGATGACAAGAAAATGAGACAAAAATCCCCAACAGAAGAAATCAGTAAGATGGCGAATACTTTACTTGCACCGCATGTTTCCATTAAACAATCTTAGAAATATAACATTATGTATCACTCAGCAAAAGTAATGTATAACCAGAATCGGGCCTTGCAATATATGAAAAGTAGTTTTAGTGGAACTGTTACAGTTTGTAGCTTTTAAACATTTTGATGTTTTTTGATACTTGAGCCAGCTCAGATGATGTGTTGATGGATCAATCTGCTGCTGATTGATTTCTAATCTGCTCACCTGGAGTGGTTCCAATACAAAAAAAAAACAAAAAAAGCAACACAAACAGTAGGATGCAAATATGATTTTCTTATCAGGTCAATGTTAGCGAAGAAATAAGGAAAATTAGACCAATTTGGACCATTCTAAGTTGTAATTGTGGTGCTTTGATTTGTTTTTGTCGGTAAAAATGATATAAATGTGTGTATAATATTGATGTAACTTGTCTTTCCAAGGTTGTCAAAGGATTGCCTTTTAATGTGATTTAAGAAATTACATAAACAGGCTTGTGATTAGTTTCAAATATATGATTAGATCCACCATTCCTCTGCCAGATTAGCAGCATTAACAATTTACACAATTCTGGCGTCTAAGGAAGACAAAATGTTCAAATGTATTGTGAGACTAACATGACGGTAAAAGATGGATCATCTTATATTTTAGATTTCCACTCACTTAATCCTGAGCAAAAAGAATGAGACGACTGAAAAAGATTAGCACATTTTTCCACGCAGTGAAACAAACGTCTCAGGCTTCCCATAAACTTAGCGTGAGCAGGGCTGTCGTCCTTGTAGGTGAAGGATACAGTAAGTTTTGTTGCACTGTGGAACCGGTTGCTGCTTCAGGAGGTGGCGGTATGAAGCTGTCATAAAATATTTGCTTTAAGACTCTAAAGTTTGTTCCTTTCTGCCAGGTGTCAAAAAGAAATAAACTTACAGGTTTGGTGGTGGTTCCTAAAGTTTCTAAAAGTCAAATGGGAGGCAGATATGATCAGGCTCCTCTCCAGTGAAACCAGCTCCTATAGTTTGCTTAGTTTTGTTTTGGGTATTTTTTTTTTTTTTTTACTGTAAATCTGACATCCTGTCAACTTTTAAAAATAGACTCAGGATATAGTGAGCTATCTCTGTTGTTTTGTTGCTTTGGGCTGAGGAAATGCTGTACTCCATTCCCTTGGTCCACTTCTAGTTCCTGCGCTTCATTTGTGCTCTGTCTACATATGCTCTACATACAAAGTCAGTGTTTTTAGGATGTTTTGTCTGTAAAAGCTACTGCAAACTGTAACATCAGTTCATAGAAAATGTTTTATGTTTGAGTTTGTTGCACGTAACGTTAGTTCAAAACCTACACAGGTCAAACCAGTCCAAAAAAAAACTGATATGAAAACTGAAGCTGAATTCAAGCTTGTCATTTTTCATAAAATATTAGAGAAAGTTAAAAAAGCTTGGGTAATCATCAAAAGAAAAGCTTGTGGAACATCTCAAGGTAACTGGGTTAATAAGCAGCAAATCGGTAAGGCGATTAGCTATTCAAGGCACACATTGTGATAACACTAGCCTCACAGGCGTACACAAAGAGAAAATATTTAATCTGTACAACACTCTGCCTACGCCGCTGCCGTTTGTGCTCAAATAAGCAGCGGCGCTTGTGTTTCTGTGGGAGTCAAAATCCTGACGGATCGCGTGTGCTTGAGGGGGGGACAGGACGTTGTGTTTGTGCGCACGCATCAGTTGAAGCAAAAGCCATTTCCATCCACCATTTCTCCTGTAATTACACACAGCAGTTTGGACAGCGAGCGTCGGTAAATTACAGCGCAGCTCAGATGGACGGCAGAAAACGGAGATTAGAGAAAGCAAACTTCCCGTTTCTCTTCAGTGGTTTGCGTACAAATGCGTGGCAGGACCCTTGGCGTCATAAAAAGAGACCCGGAGCATAAAGATTTAATGAAGCTGTAGGGGATGACGTCTGGTGAAGTTTAAATGTTTTAAACGCTGCTATTTTTGACGCGGCGGAGGGATGAAGAGCATTTCCTGTGGTGATCTCTGTGTGTCGGTGGTCGTCTTCCTTCTGCCTGGACCGCAGCAATTTCCCTCAGGCCTCAATACATTGATGTCCGTGTGATGTAAGCTTTGCATAACCTACTGCAGAGTTTTACAGGGCTCTAAATGAGCAACAAACTATGAGGACGAAAGCCATGCATCAACAACAGAAGTCAAAATTTTGCTGCTTTTATTAGATTTGTAGAAAGAAAATCTTCTTCCCAGTGACAGGGATGAGTTTGGCGTAGACTTACTTAGACTCTGGCTCTGGAGATTATGATTTCAGCACAAAAAGAAGAATATCATAAAAGAAGGATGGCTTGTAGCTGAATTTAACAACCGAGGGAGAAAAAAAAAAAAGGTGTCCTGACACAGAATTTATCCAACAGCCCACTCAGACTCAGCTGCTCACATATTTTTTACGCTTTCACAACCGTCGCTCTCCGTCTGAAACGCTCTGCGTTTACAAATGGGATGTTACAACCCTTCAAGCTGCAGCCCAGGGCGAGCCCATACGAAGATGTTTGATTAAAAGAAAAAAGGATCAAGTAAAAGCCGAGCAGTGTTGCTACGGAGCCAGAGAGCCGAATTGGAACTGATTCGATGCTGATATCTACATTTAAATAGGTGCCAATTCCAGTCCACTGCAAAACGCTTTGATTTAAAGCACTGATGTAAGACGTTGTAGAAGCAACCACACACACAGTGGCACTCAGTCGCTGTGACCATAATTATATTTACAGATGTGATAATTAAGAATAATTACTTAATAACGACTCCCAGAAGGATTTGCTCATGCCTACTCTGTCAGCTGCACAACAGACCTCGGAACAGAAATGGCGTTAAAGGGAATAAATCACCGTTTTTCCAGCTTAATTTGTTTGACTGTGTTCACACTCGCTTTATTCTCATTACATGAAGAACAAAGCCACATGTAGGAAAAGCCTGATGGAAATAAAATGAGCCGAGGAAGTTACCGATGAGCAACAATGTTGTGTTTGGGTGGTTGAACTGTGGCATCACTCAGTGGCCACCGAGACAAAAGTCGCTACTTCAAAGTTTCAATGAAGCGAGGATTTATATCTTGCTCTGTAAACTCTCTATGCTGCTGCCAGGATTATCTTGTAAAAGAGAGTTTTAAACTCAATGGGGTTTTCCAGGTGAAATAAAGGTTAATCGTATATTTTCTGAGGTGCAGGAAATCCGTAGACGTGATATTGCAGATGTTTGCAGGCAGCTTCGGTTCTGGTTTTGACCGTGAATCAGCATTTCCCATTTCCCCAAACAACTGCTAGCAGATATTTTTAGACTGTTTTTATACAGCGATTGTTTCATCTTCTCAACGCAATCGGTTTGTGTTTTACTTGTGAGGGTTTGACTGAACAATACAGCAATATATCAATTAAAACATATTTTGGAGCATGCTACTAATGATCTGTAAGTCATCCTGCTCTTATTTTCTTCTCAACAACATGTTGTTTGGCTCCAGATCATCATTTCAAGCTGATGTTACACATGTGGAGCATATGAATCATATTTGTGAGGTGAATTCCAGGTTATTCATATAAATGATAAGTCTTCACCAGTAGGAGTACCACAGGATTCAGTCTTTTCTCTTTTTTCTACTAAAAATCATCGTATGTTATGCTGATGATACTCAGTTATATTTATCCGAAACATCCTGATGGATCCAATCAGTTCAGTAGACAACAATCACATCTTAAATAACCTGATTAACTTTGAAATTTCTGCTTTTAAATTCTGACAAAACAAGTTTTCATCTCTGGACCAGAATCTTTGAAAAAAAAAATGGCATTAAATGGATGATATTACACTTTAACCCTAAATCAAGCGACATAATTACTTGGAAACAGTGTAATTTAACAAGCCTTAGGGCCATGAATGGGCATTAATAACGAACATAAGCAATGATAAACTGGGAGGGTGCATAGGAGATTAAAAAGAAATAACACCAATAAGCACAATAACAAATTGCTGTATTATTTAATTAAAAATCAAACCCATATATCTGTGACCTTTTTAAAAATATATATTTTTTTTTTACTGGCACTATTAAATAGGTTAGCGCCGATAACTGCAATACCATCTCCCCAAACATTTTCTAGACTGCAAATATTTCCTCTTGTATCAAAGTTATCAAATATAGCTGTTTTATTTCCATTTAATCTGCTGATTGCAACTGGACAACTTTTCTAAAATGGCAGCATGAGTAAAAAAAACGTTTGAATATGAACCTCGCATTTATATATCAAGAAGAGAAAGACATTCGTTTCGAAACAAATATGTCAAAATTATGGCATCTTAACAGTTCTGAACAACAAAAGCTCATCCCAAGAAAATGGTTACGCTTCCAGTCATGCGCGCAGTGAGAGGAACCGACAACCAAATGCAACCGAGTCTAAAACCAAGCTGAATCGTCTTTGAGGCCGGTGGACATGGAGGTGGATTAGTGCTCTTCTGAGATGAATTAATTAACAGAACCGCTGACAGAGCAGTCAGAGACAAATTGCCTAATGTTGTGATGCATGTTAAAAAGCCTGAACTGCTTCTGGTACTTTGGTTCTGGCGCTGAGCATCTCTTTCCTGAAGTCAAGCTTACAACATTAAGCATTAATGACTTAAACAATGTTTTTACCAGTAAGAATATTTCTCATGTCTTTCTAACTTATTAATCAATGACTTTTGCTCATTTGAAATGTTATTTTACAGATAAAGATTAAATGTGTGCAGCTTCATCCATAACGCCGAGGTTGTTTCAGTGTTTACATTCAAAGGATGCCTTATTCATCCTCCGGTTTTACGTTATGTACAGTAGGAACCTCACTGTGTTTCTGTCAGATTCCTCATCTTTTCTATCATAATTGCCGGATGGTGTTTGCTTCACATTTTAGAAGTTTGACTTTATCAACTATTAAGTTTGAGTACCTACATGCGATCAACATTTATTATTATACAAATTGAATCTTCTTTAAGATTTTAAAATAATTCTTAAAAAAATTTTGCAGTAAGTTAGTAAAGATTCAACAATCAAGCAATATTTAAGTGTCTGTTTCTGAAATAACTCAACAAATAATCTTAAGCCTTTTAAAGCAAGCACACACGTCTAAAAGTATATTTGATCAATGGATACATCATCACACCAAGCAAATACTTAGACTCAATCATTAAAACTAAATGCAAAGTTTAGATCAATACTTAATGTATTGTTGAGACCAGGAAAAACAGTATCAGTGATGTAATGAAAAATGTTTTTTTTGTTTTTTTTTCCGTCTTTATTTGTATTTCACAGACAAAATTAGGCCAGCGCCAGCAGTAAAGCCCGGTGTGCAGAAATCAGAAACTTATATCGAATTATTTGCATGTGACATTTTCTGTCCACTGATCTATTGACACTGGATGAAGGGAAACTCCAAACTGTGTTCAACAAAGTTCAATATTCATAATCCAGCACAATGCTGGGTTTGTTTTCATCTTTGGATGTCCTCAAAACAGCAGGTTTGACACATTAAAAGTTTATTTACACATAATGTATTTTACCACATCTTGAAGGATTTCTGAAGACATATTTACTCGGGTTTTGCTTTGCTCTCAGACAAAGTAATGCATAAACTCGCAGCTGTTTGCATTGCTCCTCTCTGTAGATTGCAGTACGAGTCTCGTAAATGATTTTAAAGAGATCTCAAAGTGAATTATGTGATAATTATAGTCAGTCATTTCACGTTCAGTGAACGTGAAAAAGCCTGCAAGTGCCAAATACTCCCATATATAGGACCTAAAACAGGTTCCTGCTACTGTTACATGAGAGTTCATGTAGAATCAGACAGAAATTGCACTAGTAAAACAATAATGAGAAGAAGAAAATCTTAAATGAAGGCCAGAATAGTGCTTGTCAGGGGGAACGGTGTCACCAGAACAGAATAGATGTTTGATATGAAACAAATATAATATTGCAGGAAATAACGTCACATCATCTCTGAAGCACGGAGGAGGAAGTGTTGTGGTTTGTGGATTCTTTGGACCAGCCAGCTCACATTTGTAGAATCCACCATGAACCCTAAAGGATATCAGAAGAAAATGTGAGATCATCTGAAAAAGATGCATTTAACTGAACCAGAGCAATGATACAAACAAAACATACCAATAATCCCCCAGGAAATGCCTTAAAATAAATAAGAAACAGGAAGTCCAGGCTCAAGTCAGAGTCCAGATCTTTGTCACTAATATTCTGTAGATGACTTAAAACGGTCTGAACCTGTGAGAAAAACTTCAAACATCCGACAGCTGACAGTAAGAATCAGGTCAAACTTCCTCAAACTTGCAGATGGCTACAGAAAATTTGGCAAATGTGGTTGCAATTATAGAGAAGTTATGTAAAGAATTATAATTGAATGCTGCTACCTAAATCATTTCTCCTGGTTGTGGCCATGAATAACTAGAGGTTTCCCCTGTGATTAATCTTGTTTTTCCCAGTCTGCCGGTTTAGTTGCCTCATAGGTTTGATTGATGTTAGTTAATGGAGGCGACTACAAATGTACACTTTTTATTTCTGCAATTTATATACAGGAAAACAGAGACCCTGCATCCCTCATAGTTATCGTTTCCAGGCACTAGCTAATCGCACACATATCTCAGTAAAATACATCAAAGTTTGGGGTTGTAATGTGACAAAAGGCTGTTTTTCTACAAATTTTGTTATTGTCTCGGTCTACCTTCTTAGTGGGGTCAGGGTAGGGTTAGCTTCATGCTCTGGAATTCAAGTAAAAATTGTAATAAGGTGGCTTACAGAAACAAAGATGTGTTTATTGAACAGAACCTATTGTACTTTAAAAAAGACAAAAGATTTGTGATGACATGGTTTTCTATCATATTCTCTATATTCAGATCAATTGCATTGAAGATTTTTGTATCCATTTAATCTTGCTTTGTTTAAATAAAATACCAGGTTTGCATACCTAGAATGAGTCTGAATCAGAGGCTTTGTTGTGGTCCACAGTAGCAGCATATACTTATTTTTTTTCATCCTCTGCATCTCTGGTGAGTATTGATAGACTCCACATGACACATTCAAAATACCCTTAATGCATTGTGCAGAGCAGATTTCATGTAATGGCCTCCGACTGAGCAATCATGCACAGACTGACAGAGAAACACAAGAAACTGCTATTTTATGCCATCAAACACAGAAGTCCCTGACTGTTCAGCAGTGAATTACTGAACAAAATACTAATGTGTTGTCATCGTGTCATTATGCTGAAAGCGAAAGCGGTTCTGACCCAGGATCCATTTTCTCAGCTCTTGACAGGCTGCCACAACATTCCCATTTGCATTTTTGAGAGCACAGCCGATGCCGTTTATTTGCACCCAGAGAAGCTGATCGGAACGGTTTCAGCTAATGTACCATGCAGCCGTTTCTGCAGATCAATAGGCTCCGCTTACCCTGTAATCACTCCGAGAGGTTATTATATAGGTCAGGTGATCTCTGTTATTATCTGCAGTCTGCAGGTATAGATTTTCCAGAGATCAAATGGTAAGATATTTAGGATGCATACCAAATAACGCAAACATTTATCAGAGCTTCAAGGACACGCAGAGGCAACGTGTCTTTGGCAGAGATTTTAGTCAGCAGACGTAAAAAGAAGAAGCCACGCCAGAGCTTAAAATATATGGGCACCAAAATGACAAGAACAATAAGTACAAAAGGAGGAGGACAATAGAGGATCTGTTCATAGACAAATAATGAATAATGGCTGGCAGCTTGCAGGCCTTTTTTGGCAGCTGGGAGTTTGTGGACATTGGCTGTGGCTTTGCTGCCCTCTAGTGGCAAAAAGAAAACTTGGAGTCTTGACAAGCGATGAGAACAGCTCAAATCTGCATGGCTCATTTTAGCCAGACTTAAATAAACCAAATATATTTCACCTTTAGGTCTTACTGCTTAGATGCAGATGTTTCATTTATCAGTGCCCTCAACTGTGGAACCAGCCCAGGTGTCCTTGTCTGTGTGGCAGACACTCCTGTCTACTTTTCAGGGTTTTCAGTCTTTATTCCACAGAAATAGACGCAGCAGACTGAAATGAGTAGGTGTTTGATCATTATCACTTCTAAACCAAAAGCTTGATGCGATTGGCAAAGTTTATCACATAATAAAGAGGATAATAACTACGGTGTGGTCAGGACTTAATATCGGGAACGCCGTTGCACACAAGCAGAGTTCATCTCATATTTATTCACATAAAATGCAGAAGAGGCACAATATGGCAGAAATGTGTGTGAGTTAAGCTGCAGTTTAACACAGCCCTGCATTATTCAGGCTTTCCAAGATTATTTGAGCGTCACCAGATCACAGCTTATTTGAAAAAAAAAAAAATTGTGTAAAGGAAAGCATGATTGTAATGTGTTGTTAGTACTCAGTGCCATTAGTATAACCTCTAGGATGTTCCTCTGACTTTCTCACATCCGTTTAGCTTCCCTACATATGTGAGAGATTTCTGCATCTCCACCATCAGTTTCATCTTTGGTCTAAATGGGGGGAGAAAAAAAGTCAGTATTTGTAGAGTAATTAAAGGTCAGACAGTGGAGACAGCAGAGAACTACAAATATCTTGGGACTATTTTAGATAATAAGTTCAAATTTACCTGCCATTCAGAAAACCTACACGCAACAAAAGGGCCAGCAAATATTATTTTGTCGAAGGAGGCTCGCAAAGTTTCTGTGTTGACGTTTTTCCCTCCTCTGTTTGTTTGGAAATCTTAGTATTAGGTCAAAAATGCCCTTAGCAGAGTAATACATACTAGCAATAAGATCTGCTTATTAGGAGTTGAATAATGCTCACTTACAGAACTGTGTAAAAACCAAATCATTAGGAAAACTAAAGCAATTATTGCTGATACTTCTCATCCTTTACATGCCGAGTTCCAGTTTCTGCCTTCTGGCTGTGTCTTCTTGGCATAAATGGTAACGGGTACAACCACTATTTTGATCCTACAGCAATATCTCTTTTTAATCCAGGACAAGGCAGGGGGACTTGCACCTAATTTAGTGTTTGTAGCAACCGTCTGTCAATAATGATTTTTTTTTTTTTTTTTTTAGCTTTGATACTTTGTCTTTTAGTTTTTATACTTGCTGTAACATAAATTTTCCATTTGGGATACAAATAAATCTGAATCTGAATCAGATTTGTTTGGAGCAAATCTGGTGCCGATACCAAGCATGGTGTCATTTGCATTACACTTTGCCTAATCCAGCCTTACTGATCACCATTAAACCCAATATGCGTATTTACCCAGCAGTCTTTATTGAATATAGGCTAAGATTTCTCAAAAATATAAGCAAGAAAGATTTTTAAACTTCTATAATACTGTTCAGTGTGTGCAGACACCTGTTCAAACAATTATTTTAAAAAACACGTTTACAAGGAAAAACAGCATCAGGTCAACAAAGAGCTCAATTAAATGCTAGAAAAAAAAGACTAACATTAAATATTACATATCAGAGTCAACCAAAACCAAGATGAACCATTTATCACCAAATATATATATACAGTTTTACCAAAAATAACATATACACTGACCTATGAGTGGCTTGAAGAGCTTAACACCTACTCTCAAAACAAGAACTGAAAAAAAAAAACATTAAATGACAAAAATCATACAGGATGTGGAAAAGTAATGAAGCTGTACACTTGGCCGGGTATCATCGGGACTTCCACTGGACAAAAACCCACAACGCAGGAAGGAAACATCTGCTTCGCCTGAAGGCTGAAGATTTCTCCGCCTGCAGCAGAGCCGCCGAGTTCCTGCCGCACACTTTGGTTATTTGGCAAAATCGCCTCAGATCATGAAGGACTGAGTTTGTTTGTAGTGCTTGAGCTGTGGGGAGTGGAGAGGAAATACAATGAATCATTTCCTTTAATTAGCACGAGACCGCTGCTATCAGCAACTTATCAACTGCATTTAATGGCAGACCTGGAGCAACGCAAGCAAAACAAACCCTGGCCTGATAACAGCTGTTTTGATCACTTACGTTGCGGGTGGGAGGAGGCGGAGGAGGCGGGGGAGGGTTGTAGGACTTAGAGCTGAAGGACAAAGGGTGACATTTCAGAATGAGCTCAGAAGCAGGTAATGTAGCTTAAAAGTGAGTTAGACCAAACAGAGACACTCACTTTTTTGTCTTCCTGCGTTCTGTGTGAATAAAGAAAAAAAAAAAACACCATTAATACATGCAGTTTTGATCAGCACCTTAAATATTCCTTATTTGTTTACAGTGGAGTCTAAAGGTTTGTTTCAATCTGATTTCTTGAGAAAAGTATCTCATTAAAATGATGAATATTTAACATTGTGTCACAAAATTTAACATTCAATAAATACTAAATCCACCTTTCTGTGTTTTCCTGTGGATTTCATCCAGAGAATAACAACTGACAGTAACTGCACACTGAAAATAACAAGAAAAGCAAAGGAGAGACTCGTAAAGCCCAATAAACAATTAATTAATCAAATATTTAGAAGATGATTAGGTAATCCGAGAATCTAAAGCTGAAACCTTTGCTTCATTCTTTCTAATGCGTCTTTTTCTTTTCTGTTTTAGATTGTAAACATTTGCCTGGTTTCTGTCAAGTCAAAGAAATTAACTAATGCTTTCTGGGTTCGGAAAAAAATTCAAATAAAAAGACAAGAAATCTGTTGCTTTAAGATAATGATCGGCACATTACACAAGTTTGTAATGCTCAGCACTAATCGTGTCCCGGAGGTGTAATTAAGCATCTTTTTTAATCTCAATACAGTTTCAAGCTTGTGTTGCTCCAAGAAGATGTTGAGAAATTAAGAGCTGACAATCAGAAGACATGAAAATGGTTTTGAAATCTCACTGGTTGATTGGAAAAACTGTCAGATTTTATGTCTCGGTTGAACAGTGCATCTAAGAGGTCACAGAACTTCACTTTTTTCTTACTTATTTTTCAGCCTTATTCCAAATTGTATTAAATTAGTCTCTTTCCTCAAAAGCCTATGCACAAATACACCTTCATGCCATTAAAAACAGAAATCACATTTGCATATGTATTCACAGTCTGTTTGCTCAATATTTTTGCTGATCTGCCTTTAGCTTATCTTTTACAGCCTCTCTAGTCGTTTTGAACATGATGTCATGAGGATTAGATTGGCCCGTTCTTTGCAGTCCTTAGCTTCATTAGGTAGGAAAGGAGACGTTTTTCTATCAGATTCAAGTCTGGACTCTGGCTTGGACATTCACAGAGCGGTTCTGATTGGTCTGGTGATGAGCCGCATCTGGTTTTTTCCAAATGTGACGCCTGGCATTTACAGCAAAGAGCTCACTCGTTTGTTTTTTTTTGTTTTTGTTTTTTGTCTCATCAGACCAGAGAGTTTTGTTTCTCAGAGTCCTCCAGGTGCTTTTTGTTAAACTCCAAACGTGCTGCTATGCACCTTTTATTAAGGAGTGACTTTTGTCTGGCTACTCTACCATACAGGCCTGAATGGTGGGTTGTTGCAGAGATGGTTGTCCTTCTGGAAGGTTCTCCTCTCTCCACACAACGCTGGAGCTTTGACAAAGTCGCCATTGGGTTCTTGATCAGCTCCCTGACTAAAGCTCTTCTCCCCAAATTGTTCAGTTTAGACAGCCAGCTGGCCCTAGGATGGAGTCCACTGAACTCACTGGGACCTTCAAAGCTGCAGAAATGTTTCTGGATCATTTCCCAGATTTGTTACTCAGGACAATCCTGTTTCAGAGGCCTGCAGGGAATTCCTTTGATTTTATGCTTGGTATTTGACCTCTGACCTGCACTGTATGAGCTAAGCACACATTTCTAGATGTGTGTCTAGTCTTCTGCATGTTCTCGTGTCTGTAGAGCTTAATACGTAAACTCTGCTTAATTTGGACTGTCCCCCCATAGGGTTGCAGTAACATGTCAGCACTCACTCTTGCAGCAGCCTCTGCGGCGGCAGATACAGATGCAGATGCAGCAGAAAAGGATCAGCGCCACAAATCCTGACGCACCTGCTATCAACATGGTCATATTCCACGGATCTGCAGGGGCGGTGACACATGCATAGCGGTTTATTACTAATATATGACAGACGATTAGTTTTTGTTTTCCACAAAGACACCTACATTCAACAACTGTGAGCTGCTTGGCTACACAACTCTTTGGCGCCCCCACACTGTTGGAGGACTCACAGCGATACATCCCCGTGTCTTCTTTGGTCACGCTCTTGAACTTCTGCTCCACGCCGTCAGAGATAAAGCCACAAGACAAAAGGAAAGATCAGCAACTGTGACTCTGCACAAATTGGCACTGTGTTTGGACGCGCTCACCAATGTTCCCTTGTTTGTGTCGATGCTGTACGGAGCGTCTCCTGTGGCCGTCAGAGCCTTGTTGTCTTTGTACCAGCGGTAGGTGGCCGGAGGCACGCTGAGCTTGTCCTTACAGAGCAGATCCAGGCCGGTGCCGACAAACACCGAGCTCGGCACCTCGCATGACGGGACGTGAGGAGGCACTGAGGAAGGAAGGGAAACATTCCACGCCACTTAGAAACATGCTTGTTTGGTTTTTGCGCTTTTTGAGCAACGAAAATGTTTTTAAAAACATTTTCGTTGCTCAAACATTTTGATGAAACAGAGAATGGGTAAGGACGTACACTGTGCATGGCCGTTTGGGTATTAGAGTTTAATCCCATGAGTTAAGCAGGAAAACCTTCATATTGCAGGATGTTTTGGTTGTTGTTTGAATGTACAAACTACCTCTGATTTATACAGCACATACTTTTTATGGCAAAGAATGAGTCACAAGGACAGTGTGTATCCTGATAAAAGAGGAACTAAATCAATAATTTTCCTGGTCTTCTGTTCTCCAGGTATCCATGTGTCAAGATAGCCTTGTGTCTGGATCACAGTATCTCTCTTTTTAATCTTGGCAAAATGCCCAGATGCTTTTAATTATTTACACCGAGCCAGAAGGAAAAGAATTAAACAACATGTTAGTTTGGCAGAAAACGTAAATCTAATGTCAAAGGAAAAAACATGCTTTATAATAATGTACTTCTGGAAGTTTCCGCACTTTTCGCAGATAGAAATGATGGTAGGTAAAGTGTAGTGTGGTATTTTTAATTGTTTTTCATTTTAAAATGTTGTGATATTTAATTGTTATCTTCCAAATATGTACATCTGTACATTAGGGGATTGTTTTTAAAATATTTCAATAAATCTGTGTTCAATTTTAGAATACAGCTAAAATATTTATGAAGTTTCGTTCTTAATTTGACACTACTAAATATGTGCAAAGTACTATTTATCGGTCAGGAAAGTTTTACAATCTTTATTTTATAAAAATTGGAATGACACATTTTGATGAACAGTGGACAGATGGGCACTTAGTTTATAAATTTAATGGAAAATATTTTACCACATCATCAAAAAAAGGCAAATAAAATAGTTTAATACTGTAATACTTTTATATTACAAACCTATGAAGTTTCCCATTTCATTAGGTTTTTAAAAAACAATCTGCAGGGTTACGGTGGCAAAGAGCGAGTTGTAACTAAGAACGTGTTTGTCGGTGTTAAGTGTTAACATACCGAGCACATTGAGGGTCACAGTGGCCTCTCCGAGGTTAACGTGGTCTTCGCTGGCGGTTACCTCACAGCGATATTCCCCCGAGTCTTTCTGGGTGACGGAGTGTATCGTCAGCGTCGCTCCCTCTATCTTGGCCCGTCCTGCGTAGGACTCTGAGATGGTAAGCAGAGAAATTTAGTCTTGGGGTGGAAAACAGGAGGCAAATCTGGGAGAGCATGCATAAAAGTTGGCTTGATAGATTAATATGAGCCTTTAAGGTGTGCAACTCACTTGCAAATTTCTTGTCAAAATAAACAAAAGTCACTCCTTTTCCTTTCTTTTTCCACTCAATTCGAGGGTTCTGATCTTTTTCTGTCTTGAACTCGCAGGACAACATGGCGTCTTGAAGGGCAGAAAGAGAAATAAGTCAAGAATTTACTTTGCACCAAATGAGTAATAGATCGGTTGTGTTTTTAGCATGAAATAAAAAATATCCACATTGGACAGTTTTTGAGGTTTGAGGCCGATTTTAAGGTTATGCCACACTCATTCAGTTGGATCATTTTTGTTGGATCATTAAGAGGTGGACATGTTGCTGTGCTTCGGCTCATTCTGTCTTTTTTTCAGCCAGAGAACAAAATTTATGGTTGCATTACTTATGGGACGTTGTCCAGGTCAAACCAGAACAGGCCTACCAACTGCCACCACCATGGTTAACTGTGGTTTGATGTTTTTTTCTCTGAAATGTCCTGATCAGGACATTCTCAGTGTGACTTTGAAACACAGATGGAACGGGGTATGGAAGTATCAGATTAGACCAGCTGGAGCAAAGATCATGTACGTTCATTTTAAATGATGTGAAAACCTGTTTGAGAAAATGGAAAAGGAGATACTGACACACTGCCATTTTCAATACACTAGAACAGAGGTTCCCAAACTGTGGGACGCGCCCCGTAGGGGGGGCGCCGTGTCATTGCAGGGGGGGCGCGGGAAGCAGTCTGGATGAAAAAAACAAAACATAACATGAACACTGTATGCGCTGGATTTTTACCTTAGAATGGCCAACTCTCTGTTATTCCTATGTCATTTTGATAAAGTAGAGGCTTTCACACTTCCCATATCTGTGTCCTCTGTCACTTTTATCAGCAGTTAAAACTGGTATCTGTTATCTCCCAGAATTAAAAAATATATATTTGGATGCATGAATTTAATACCTTAGAAGCAATTTCTATTGATACCTAATAGCTTTAAGCTATTAGGTATCAATACCTAATACCTAGGTATTAGGTATTACCACATAAAATTGCCATTTTATGTGGCAATTAAAATGTAGTTTTCTAGCTGTTTGGTTGCTAAGCTTCTTAAAAACAACAATATACATAAACATGAACAGAGTTTGTGTGATGTCTTACCTGTGTGCTCATGGATCTCCACTTTGGGCTTACTGGTGCTTACTGTCACTGACAGACACATGTGACCTGGAACAGAAGTATAACACACTTATTTTAGTTCATTTAGGACAGATTCTTAGATGCTTTTAAAGAATACTACCTTCATAAATAACAATGGACATTTATCAATTTTTCAGTGAACCTGTATTCTTTAAGTTTTCATTCAAAGAGAAATAAAAGACGGATCTTAGCAACTTGTGCAGTTTAGTGCTGGGAATATATGTTGATTAATCTTGTGATAAGGTGAAGAAGCCGCATGGTTGTTGTCATCAAAGCCTGGTGTCACTGTGTCATATTACATGCACAAATTACTGTTTTCTACACACAAAAAATAGACAGCAAGATAAGAAAAAAAAAAAAAGAAAATCAAAATCCATCCAACATATTTTACTTGACCAAATTGACCTTTTCTCCAAAGTTTTGTAATTCTTTCAGGAGGAATACGTTCAAGACTTCACTCCTCCTTAAATAATCCATGGCTAAGACTAAAGCATACTTGTAATGCCATATTTGCTACATATTGACGTGAATACGTGTATATTATTTCCGGTTTTGTAAAGAAAACGTTCCCTTGCTGGAAATGTCCAAATCTCCACAAACTCTCCAGAAATAAACAAACAAAATAAAAAAATTCCAAGATATTAACAAAACACTTTAAAGTGCAAAAACATATTAAGACATATACAGATTTTTGATTAATTCAAAGCAAAAACTTTGTGAAAGCGACATGAAAGCACATTTAAAGTGACGCCTTCTCTGTTTCCAAACGTTCTAGAGCTGAACTGCGACCAGAAACTTAAGATCTAAGCCAAATATTATTTCTAAGTTGTAGGATTCAGACTGTAAGAAGCTTGTGAACAGAGGAGCAGACAGAAACAGAAGCATATAGAGTATGTGGTTAGGTTCTGGTGGTGCCAGGAGCGGTGCTGTTCAGGAATGTTGCTGATGAATCATCTCCTGACAAACTCCTGATAACCTTCTCCACTGATCTGTCTCTTCAACCAGCGCTCAAACCCAAACACACACACACGCACACACACGCACACACACACACACACACACACACACACACACACACACACTGAAGCCAAACACACTTAAATGTGCAATATTGAAAACCCAACAATGAGTGTGAAAAACATGCAGTGTTAAAATAGGCATGTATCCAGTTTCTATCTGAAATAATACAGCTTAAATCAGACTGGACATAAACTAAAGTCTTTTTAATTTGGTTTTGGTCTGGACCAATCTGAAACCTGAATATTCTTTGAGCTTACATATTTCATTGTAGCCCAGGTTGAATGTTTAGGGTAATTTTTCTGCTGGAGGGTGAACTTGAACCGCCGTTCCAAGACGTTTGGAGCCTCTAAAATATTTTCTACCTGTATTTACCTCCATCCACCATCATATTAACTCCGTCCAGCTTCCCTGCTGCTGGGAAACAAAAGCATCCCCACAGCATAATTCCTCCACCGCCGTCCTTCACCAAGGGGTTTGGTGTGTTCAGGATAACCAAACAGACTCATTTTCATCCAGGCCTTAAAGTTTATTTCTTGACCCATTTACCTTCAGAAATCATGAGTTGCTATGATTTTCTTCCAACAGCAGATTTCAGTTTCTGAAGTGCACTGCTAATTGTCTGTTAGCTGTCAAAAGATTTTCCCACCTGAAAATCTCTGCATCTCCACCAGAGTCACCAAGAGTTACCACTGGATTGTTTTTAGGTGCATCAGATTAAAGGAGGTAAAAACAAAGGCATGCCACACTTTTCAGTTTTTTTTAATTCCCTCTTCCTTCAGCTTCACGATTATGTTCCACTTTGTGCTGGTTTATATAAAATCCCAATAAAATACTCCAGTTTGTGGTTTCAATAAAAAAACGTGAAAAAGATCCGATATGACACAAAACTAGACAGACAGTTTTTCAAAGAACTGCATGTAGTTTTGATTTCTGCTAGAGATGCATGTGTCATCAAATGTTCGAAGATGGCATTTAGTCAGTGTGTGTGTGTGTGTGCGTGTGTGTGCGTGCGTGCGTGCGTGCGTGCGTGCGTGTGCGTGTGCGTGTGTGAGTGTTGGGACCACATGCATGTGCTCTTCTTGCACACAAAGACAGCCTGTAAAACTGTAACCTTACCCACCTCAGCTGACACGCCACACACAGAGGCATGTACATTTGTAAGGATCTGATTGAAGCCCGACCTCCGATGCTGTAAGTTTTACCTTCACCCTTAACTTCTGTTTGTTTGTTTTTTTTTTTTTTTTTTCTGGATGTTTGCCAACCATGCCAGCCAACAAATGCATTTTTAAATGTCGTCCTATCAGGAAAAGGAAACCAAACTTGGAACATGTTCGATTGGGCATTCGTTTTTTGTTGTTTTGCTCTGTTTTTTTAAAAACGTGAAAATAGCCAAAGCAAACGTGTTATAACTCAGTCTGAGAGAAAAACACATCAATCTTCTAATCTTTGTAAGAACATCAGCTCCGCACAAGTAAATCTGAGGAAGATGAAAACACCAAAACTCCCATTGTTGGCATAAAGCCTGTTGTTTAAAATTCCTACAACAACATCAAATGCATGTTTTTAACAGATAGCAAGCAGTTATTCTCATCCCAGACCAATTAGCTAGAGGGTCACATGGAGGCCATCTTTCACAACTCAAGCGACAGGACCTGAAACTCCTCTGCAGCTCTGTGTGATCCGTTTCATCAGCCTGTGGATCTCGGGTTCAAACAGCATCAGAGCCTTGCTCAGTGTAAACATGAAGCTCAGCCACTCCCTTCACAATCTCTGCCCCTGAACACCAAAATGCCCTCCTCCCTCTGCATGAGGGGTCTGCAAAAGCTCAGTCACACACATTATAAATCAGTGGAGAGAAGCCCGGAAACAAATGGAATGCAGTAATTATCAGCTTAAACTCTTTGTCTGGGAACAAGTTTAATTAAAATGTCTATTTTATCAGGTCGTGGCCAAGAAAGCGAATCTTTGTGTGAGAACAAACATAGAAATGTAGGAAGTGTTTGCACAGTTGAAATTGCAGCAAGAATAGCTTCCTTTTATCAAATGTATCGTTTGTCTGTTTTACTTGATTAATTTATATTTACCCCCAAGTCTCAAAACAATATATATATATATATATATATATATATATATATATATATAAACAGCAATATATGAATGTCCAATATTAAAAAATGAAACTTTTCAAATCCTGCGCAGACAGGATAACCTCAAACTACTCTCATTAGTTTCAAAATGTGAGGACTGTCCGCAAGTTTTTCCTACCCAGAGTCACTTACTGTGTGCAGCGATGATGATGAGCAGCAGCAGCGGCAGCATCTTGGTGGTGTTTTATGGTCCGTCGTGGTTCTGGAGTTTAGCTCTGAGCGGATTTGCTGAGTCTGGATGAGATAAAGTTTAACTGCTAACTCTCTACAGCCTCTTCTTCAAGTTTCATCTGCAGCAGGGGCTGTGGGCGCTCATGTGTGCTGGACAACTGACAGGGTGCGAGGGAGGGAGACAGGGGTTTACACTGTACACTCACACACACACACACGCACACGCACACACACACACAGGAAACATGAGCAGGACAAGAGTTTGTGTTTTGACCTGTGCCAACCATTAGGCCACTGAATACAATGACGTGTCAGATCTTTGTTCAAGAGTTTTCTGTTATTAAAATTTCTGCTCTAGGCTTTGCAAAAGCGTGAGGAAAATCTACATTTATATCGAAGAAATCTACAATATATTGTATATAAGCATACAGTGTAAATTTGAAGGCCATTTAACTAGTGATGAACAATGCAAAGGACAGGGGCGGCTTTTAATCTGCAGACAAAACCACACAAAATATTGCCAAAGTTGAATATGCATAATATTAAAAATATTTCATAAAGTCAAAAACAAGGATGTCCTTTGTTGGCCAATATTGTGAGGATTTGGGTTTTTTGTGTTTATTTTTGCTTCTGCTCCTTGTGAGTCTCTGTGTTGTCCTGTCAGCCCTTGATTGTTCCCAGGTGTGTATTTAAGTCCACCTGTTGTCTCTGTCTCTTGTCGGGTTCTCGTCTACTGTCGTCTTATGTCGTCTGTGTCAGTGTCAATCTGTCAGTCGTCACAGTAGAACTGGCTAAGTCCTGTGTCAGCGTCAGCTCTCGTTTTTCAGTCCTCTATCAGTTGCTACCGGTAATTAGTTGTGTGCTATTCTCTCTGCCGTGCCGCCTGCATTGGACTGTTTGAGCCTTATTCATTAAATTCATCATTTTCTTCTACAACCTGGGTCCTTGGCGTACATGCTCACTGCACCCCCAACCACACATCATGACAAATGTGTTTTTCAAACATGTTTGGATAAATGGATATTTTATATCACATCAGTTTAAGCAATACTTTGAAATTCACATAATGTAATGCAATAAAAGAAAAGAACAGGTAAAAAACATTTCTGTAAAATCACTTTTTTTTATTTTGTTTTGACAGAAACACCTTTATTCCCCTTAAATCAAACACCTGATTACTAAATGCATGACTGGAACATCATCGCTCAGCATTTTTTTTTTATTATTATTTATTTAAAGCTGCAACATTTAGCTTGGTTTGTTCCTGCCTGCAGATGAGTGTTTCTCTGAAACTACAAGAATTTACAGGTTTTCTTTCTTCAAATTGCTTTTGAAAATTGGCCTTGGTTTTTCATAACATTTCACAAAATATCACAGCACCTAAGAAAAGTGCTGTGATATTTGTGAGAGTTTTAAACATCAAAAACATAAGAGAGCAACAACAAAAACAAATATGAAGAAAAACATGCGATCCCGCCATAACCCACCTTCCTCCCGCTGCCATGGCTCAACCCTACACCAAAAGCACTCACTTTAGTGTCTTAAATCTGGAAAGAAATTTTTTTTAAAAGAATTACTTTTGGAAAAAAGTCTCAGTGTGCACTTAATTTTCTCTAACTTCACAAAAACATTCTAGGACTTCCACTCCAGGAAAAGCTGAAGTTTGGCCACCAGAGACAGGAGAGTAACAACTTCCCTGTGGGTGAAATTTATTTGGTTCGAGCTCCCAGAGATGGTAATCGACGGACCAGGCTCTGGACATAGTCCCATCACACAAGACATTACCTTTCGCCAGTCCAAAAATTGGACTTAATGACTTAAACGGCATTCTGAGCGTATTCAATGTCCTCTTTTTATTTTTAAATTTTAGACAACCTACATTTGTAATGATGAACCCCTTGCACTGCCTTAAGCTGACTAAGTGAGAGGTGAGCACAGGAGGAGATTTTACAAGTCTTACCTAAATTCGTGATTCATCATGAAGGTTGTGGTTTAGCTCACACTCCCACACACACCTGATTTTGGAATTTGAGTCATCATTGAAGCCCATGACGCCATTGTGAATCTGTGAAATGCCTCCTTTATGCTGCACATCAAATGTGAGCACAGCTTCCCACGGCTGGCGAGGTGGAACAGAAGACGCGTATGGAAACCCTTCAGTAAATCTCTGCAATTTCTCACAAAACCACAATTTTCGTGTCAAAACGTCCAACACGTTCGTCATACGGTGTGATTCTGTTTGATCCAGTTAAACATTCATGTAGCATTCACACAAAGAAACTGGAAGAAAAGAAAAATCACCAACATTACGTGACACTGAATGCTCAGACCAGTGGATTTATTTATTTCTCGTTTTTTTGTAATTGCATGATTACATGATGGGCCCGACTGTCTAAGCAAATGTTTCCTCTGACAGCAGAAAACCAGTCGGCATGTTGGTACGTTGTTATGGATTATAATCTTAGCTTGGTGAGGGTGTTTGTAGAAATTTTAATAAAAGTGGCAAATGACGCCTTGAGAAATGTAGTTTTTCCTCAGATTTGTGAGTTTAGTATCCAGCTATTAAACATAAACAAATAAGGTGAAAATGTTTTTGTTTTTCATTGACAATATTAAGCTAAAAGTTCATGCAAGTCTATATAAGTATGAGGAGTTTTCTGTCTAATAACAAGGATCTACTCTAATATATTGAGAAAAATCATAATGCAGGTCACTATAAGTATGAGACAAAGTGACCCTTTGAGGTTGATTAGGTTTCTGTAACTTTTAAAGTTAGTCTTATTAACTTTGACAACATTTTCTGCCTCAAGTCAACAACTTCAGCTGAAACCATCTCCAGTCCTTACTCTGAAATCCACATTGCTCCACTCTCCATGTTCCAGCAGCAGGACATGCTCAGGCAGTTTACTTTCACTTGCATCTTTATTGATTTCCATCTTGCTAACCAGGCCCCGCGCTTGAAACCGACACGCTCCATGCGGGACATGTTGCTGGGGGAGTTTGTGCGACAAATTCTGCAAGCCGACAGCCCCGTTTTGAGAAACAACAAATGTTATCACATTTTGTTTTGATTATCCTAAAGCACACAGAGAGCAGCCCCCTCCAACTAAGCGAGCAGGGATGTCACAGAAGGTCTCCTCCATGTGTCGAGTGTCGGATGAGGTGCGGAGATGAGACAGCTGCCGTTGAGCCTCCGCGTCCTTGGCTATAAGGTTTCTAACCAGCAGCAGTCGCACAACAGCACATTGTTGCTCGTGTGCACACATGCTTACACTTGTGGCCACATGCACGCTCAGAGACACACGGTATAAGCCCCACACGCCGACACGTGTGCGAAGGCGCACACAAGAGAGGGACAGTGAAACGCTGTCAGCTAAAATCTCAGCTGCAGCACCTGTTCACAATCAGCAGTCCCAGCTGTTCGGCTCTGAGCAGGACGCGCTGATGTCATGTAACACACAGTGTGACACACTGACACAGACACATGTGTGCCACACTGCTCCCTGTCCGCCGCTCACTTGACATGTTTGGCATAAATGAACTGTCTTGAGGTAGAGCTGCTCGTAGTATGAAATGTCTAAGAGTTGAGTTTAAACCAGCAGTGCGACTTCAGTCGTCGCTTCGACAGCCGCCTTCATTAAACTTTGCTGAAACGAAACGCTCTGGAGCCCAAATTATAGTTGTTGGGTTTTTTTTCCAACATAACTTTAAACTCTGTCTTAAAAACAAAATTTTGACTCAATTTAATTGTCTTTATCTCTAAAAAAAAAACATAATTTACTACTTACTTTAACTATATTACAGATTTCGATGGTTTTTGCCAAAGTAATCTTGCATAAATGAAAATAAATTGGATGTAATAGTAACATGTTTCCTTGCAGAGAATTTGTGAGCAAGCATATTTGTAAGATTTCTTTTAAATCTTTATCACACACCTGCATGTGGTGCTAACAGTTATTTTTGGTAAAGAGGTTGAAATGTAAGCCTTAAAAAGCAAAGGTTTAAGTTGTGTCAGAACTTTTTGATTTACTGGACTAAGTGGGCTTTGTTGAAATTTCTGTGCTGTCTAATAATGTTTCCAGGACCTTTAGAAGTGAAACAAGCCCACAGCATCACGCATCCTCCACCATACTTAACAGTAATAATTCAGCTTACTCATCCTTTATTTTATACCAGATCTACCTGGAATGTTTGTTGTTATTTATGTTATTTGATGACCCCAAAACACCTTACTATCCGCCTCACAGTGCATGACAAGATTAATTTGGGTCCTCATCCATCCTCAATGTAGACATTAACCTAAGTTGCATCCTATTTATGCCCACGAGAAACTAAAAACGAACAGTTCAACGTTAGAAACTTTTAACCAGCAGCGTTCACATACTCCTGGCCGGTTATCTCTACGGGATTTGTGGCAACAAAAACACAAGGAATAAAGATAGTCAGGCCACGAGACAGGTAGTTAATTATTATTTTTTATTTGAAGGTCAGAGTCCAGCTTCAGATTACCAGTAAACCGATTTGCTTCCTTGGAAGTTATGATCAAAATTACCGTAGTTGTCCTTTTTAAAAATCACTATTTTCATACAAATTTCTAAAAGAATATTCTGAATTTTATGTCAAAATCTTTCCAATTCTTGCACAAGACTCATTTTTTTTCTGCAGTCTTTATAAACAACTAGCGTTTTAATGCTAATGTTTAAAAGCTCCAAATACTCCGAGTTTGTGTTATCAATCAGTTTGTGCATGCAGGAGTTTTTGTCTTTATTCAGAAAGTGTAAACTTTCTCCCCTAGTAACTCTGTCTGAACCAATGCCAAGAGGAAGCAAAAACTGGAAAAATATGTGGCCCTTTGACAAAATCAGGTCAGGGTTATAAGGTTTATGATTTACACGGAGAAATAAAAAATAGGAGGCAGGATAAGGGCTGTTTAAAAAGATCGGAAGAACAGAATCAAGTTATTGTTCAAGTCAGAGAGCAGAGAGACGACATTTGAAACGGTCTCAACCTGGAATACTGAAGCACATTTTAGAAATCAAAGATGAAGACGCTGGTGCTGCTCTTCGTGAGCGTTACAGGTACGAGAGTTTTAATTTTCAGAGGAGAGGAACGGATTCAATCCTTTCCTGTCTGTCTGGGCTGTTTACTCACGAGTTTTTCTTACTACACTTTTCTAGTCGGCGGAGTTTTGAGCTGTTTTTCGGTAAAGTCTTCTGTCAGAAACGTACTGACAGTGTAATGTTAGTTTAGTTATTCAACAGTGAAAGGTACAGAGGCTGTACTGCTTCGATAGCATCTATAAAAGGAATGGGTCATTTTCCAGACACCTTCCCTCACCGATGAAGGGTCAGAGTTTCATTTTATTGCAGTGACTCCAAAAGTTTCTCTCCGATCAAGCATGTTCAAAACCGATTTAATATCAACGCCAAAAGGATGGCAGTGCTTCTAAAACATGTTTTCATGCCTCTTAACTTTATTTTTGATTATTTCACACTACAACCACAAACTACAATCTATTTTGTTGGGATTTTATGAGAAAGCTATAAACCCTTACAGTCTTACGTCACTTACTGAAAGAGTCTCTTTGAAAGCAATTTGTTGCAATAGGCTTTAGTTTAGAGGAAAAGGGTGAAAATGGTAAGCATATCTTTTCTCCACCTCCCAATGGTGAATTATTTTCTGCTGGCTTTTCATCCAAAATCCACCAAAAAAAATGTACTGAGGTTTTCAAACATAAATGATATTCTGACATCTTACAGCCCTTTTATCAACGGTCATTTATTCTGTTAATAACTTCTGCTTTTTTTCTTTTTTCTTTTTTTTTTTTTTCTTCCAATATTTTCACAATTTTTGTTTAAAGTGGCTCTGGGGATGCCAGCAGTTCCACAAGATCCAGTTCCAGAAGAGAAAAGCCAGCCGCCGTTGGCCGGGGACTTGGTACCCGTCCAGGGTCATGTGGTGGTGGAGCATCCTGCCCCGCAGGTTTTACCTGACCCCAAAGAGCAGCAGGAGAAAACGGCTCCGGCAGAACAGAAAGAGAAAGAGGCTCAACCTGAGACCAAGCTGGAAGAGCTGCAGGTGGAGGAAGAGTTGGAACCAGAACAAGAACCAGCAGCACCAGAGGGAGAGGCAGAGCCTGTAGAGGGTCCCGACGTTCAGGTGGCGTCTGAAGTTAATGTTGAAGTTGAAGGACAACCTCAATATGAACTGGAGGAAGAAGAGGAAGAAGAAATCGGCCCTGGTTTTAAGGTGCGATCAGCGCCCAGGGTAGACGCTGGAGCTCACATGGAGCTGGAACCAGAAGAGACACCTGAGTTAAACGAAGCTCCAGAGACATTTCAGGCACAAGCGGATGGAGGAATTGGTCCGGAGATGGGAGTTGAAGAGAGGCACATAGACATGGAGGGGAAACCCCTGGCTGTGATGGAGTTGGAGCCGCTGGACGATGCCGACATGCCTGCAGAGGAAGCTAGCGAGATGTCAGAAGAAGAAATGGCTTACAGAGAGGCTTTTCAGGAACAGGATCCTGCTCCTGCTGCTGCTGAACCCTTTCCAGAGGAGGAGGAAGAAGAGGAGGAGGACAAGGTAGACGGAGAGGAAGATTTGAAGCAGAAATATGAAAATAATGTTCCAGATGAGCAAGAAATCATGGAGCTGGAGCCTGAGTTAACGGGAGAGCAAAATCCAGAAGACGCACCAGATGCTGCGGTTCTGGTTGAGGAACCAGCGGAACCAGCGGACCCAGCGCCGCAGCAGGCGATGCCTCTGTCAGAAAACTATTTCCCAGAGGAAGAGGCAGGAATGGAGATGTATGCGAGGGATGGAGCGCCAGAGCAATTCCCAGAGGAGCAGGGAATGGGAGATGAAGGTCTTCCAATGATGATGGGAGATGATTCACAAAGGCAAGGTGAGTGGAGATAAAACATTATTCATTTAAACAGCACACTGGCACTGATGAGTTTTATTTAAGATTTCAACTATTGTGTATGTTTAAGAGCTTAATTCAGTTATTATAGACGAGTTTGCATAAAGGAATTTATTTTTTGTTCCTTTTTATTTAAATATAAAACAGAATAGCTTCCCAGATAAATAAAAAATTAGATATGTGTATTGTAGTTAGGATTTTAGGCAAGCCTGGATAATTTCGTTTGCAGTTTCATATAGAATAGAATAGAATAGAATAACATCTGTACAAGAGCAATGAAAAACAGTTTACTGTATCAGCTTTCTGTATAGCAGCACATATTATTTTAAAAGAAAGGTGCACAAGCTTATATTTTCACATGGCAGACTATCAGATCTTAGATTTTAAGACAGGGCATAGAAACCCACAGAAATTAATGTAAATGAAATGTTTAAATTTTTTTAATTATCCTGCAATTAAGGAAATCTTGCATTTTTCTTTTTTGCCACAGGGGAGCGCTATTGTACAGGTATGATCGTTGATGGGAAGTGTTACCAGTTCTTCAAAGAACCACTCAATTACGAAGATGCCGAGGTATTATTAACACATAATTTCTTCCCGTTGAAATTATTTATGCTTCAAAATTTCTTTACAAAATTAAGACGATCCCACACAACATTCCTCTGTCTGTTTATTTTTCCTCGTAGTTCTTTTGCCAAGAACAATTTCCAGGAGGCCACTTAGGCGCCATCACGACCCAACAAGTCCACCAAGAGCTGATGAGTCTCATACAGCAGAGCGGAGGATACACACGTACCTGGGTTGGAGGACGACGACTAGATGTGTGTATTCCTCAGTCAGGAAATAACTTCATGTCTTGTCTTGCAATAATTACAGCTGCAGAACCTGCACAAGACTAAATGAGGCCCTGAGAGAGTTTTACTTAGAGGCTCGTTTTCAGTGAAGCCTGTCAGCCACCAAACATCCTGTTACATTGTCCATGCTTGAGTTTTTGTGCTTTTTCTATTATTTTTTTGCATTCTGTATTATTCCAACTTCTCTTAAGTAAAATATTGCGTGACAGAATGTCTTGACAATCACATTGCTCTTCAAAAATATTCATTACGTGAAATTTAAGGTTAAAAACATTCATTTTTGCCAACATTTCATTTGGCTTCTTTTTATATTTTCATTTTATTTATATAAATTCAATGCATTGTCAGATATGCTGTTGTTGGTACATATTGCCTTGCATTAAAGAGATTCTGGGTTCAAATCCAGCGTCTAAACACAATACAGCAGCAGAAATGAATTCATCATAGGTTTAAATTATTACTTTGCTAATGTTCAGTCTAAGGTTTTCTTCCGTATTCAAACTGTCCGCGCATTTGTCAACATGTCCTGAGATAACTTAGCTTAACTTTAACGGGAGGCCTTAATTTTTGGACCGGTTCTGCATCGTTCGAACGGTTCATTGTTCGAGTGGAGGAGCGACGGGTTCTCATGTGGATTTTGCTGCGTTGCAGAGACGCTTCATCTGGTTGGACGGATCCCGCTGGAGCTACCAGGACTGGCTCCCAGGCGAGCCAAACCACACAGCCGGAGTGGAGAACTGCGTGGAAATTCTGGGTAAGAGATGACCTGCTGGTCAGATTTGAGATTTTTATTGAGGTTGGAAATATTTTTTATTTTTATTTTAAATATTAAGAAGAAGAAAGAAAGAAAAGTTTTTAGGAACATGTTGAAATCTAAATTGAAACTGAACACAGAAATTCATATTGAATTTAATTAAAATCTTAAAGAAAAAGTTGCTTGATAGGGACATCTGAGATAAAGGAGCAATGTGTATATGTAACTTTAAAACTGTGAAAGCGTTGAGAAGTAAGGTGGCAAGTTTTAGCTTAAGACCAAATGATTCACTTTTGAAAAAGTTTAGCCTCAATGGAGAGTTAAACTGAAACACAACTTAATTACAAGTTGTTTCCAACTAATATTGGATATATTCACTATGCTGAAAAACGTTGTGATAAGGTTTCTCATATTTTAGCTTGTTTGGTGTAAAGCCTTATGAGGAGTTTATTGAAAACGCTTCACACTGACATATCTCCATAACCCATTTGCATCCTGCTCTGCCTCCTGTCCTGAACAGTCCTCTCCATGTCCAGCGTAATTCACAGGGAGGATGTGACCTCCTGCTGTGACGCAACAGCAGCTGTAAAAAAAATAAAAATAAGACTCCCTTCATGTCTGAAAAGCAGCTTGATTTCTACTCAGAAATGCAGGGCAAAAACCTTAAGTCCATAGCAGGTAATATAAAGATGTTAGTGGTGTTTAAAATTACTGTTTAATTTATAAAATCAAACCACTTCTAACTTTAGCCAAGTAGCTATGAGGCGGAGCGGCTAAACAGTGAGTTTAGCGTAAAGAAAACAAAGGAAGTGACATTCCCCTGTGGGTTATTGTCACAAGCTTGGCTGCTTCTTTAAGCAAACATATACACTGCTCAAAAAAATAAAGGGAACACTCAATTAACACATCCTAGATCTGAATGAATGAAATATTCTCATTGAATACTTTGTTCTGTACAAAGTTGAATGTGCTGACAACAAAATCACACAAAAATCATCAATGGAAATCAAATTTATTAACCAATGGAGGCCTGGATTTGGAGCCACACACAAAATTAAAGTGAAATGTTCCCTTTATTTTTTTGAGCAGAATATTTTATTGATTTCTCACATATCCATGTGGGTGACAGCAGACGTGTGGACAGGATGAGAGCTAAAAACAGCGACATGAACAGATTTTCCCTCAGGTTGCCCTCCAAACATAGAAAGGTGAACTGTGTTTGATCGATTCTGCAAACTTACTTTATTGGATATAAGTTCCATAATTCAACACTGAATTTCAATCTCCATGTTGGATGAAGTTTAATTGGCTAATGTTGGCCACTAATGTCTACAAAACTAGTTATTTGCTTTAAGGAACAATAAATTGTTTAGATTTTTATATCTGGTCAAGTTGGTCTGTGTATTTATTTCAATTAATAAGTGAAATGATGGTTAACTGTCTTATTTACTCAAGTTAAAATATGATATTAAAATTTGCTTGACAGAGTGAAATACTTAAAATGTGACAAAAAAAAGCAAAAACAGAAGAAATGTGTATGGAGGCAAATTATTGTCAAGAAATAGTACATAATGGTTTATATTTTTTTATCTAAATATTAAAAGTTGCAGTAAAGGAAAGCTTAAATGTCTCACTTTTTACTCATGATTTGATTTTTGTCTGCTTTTGTTTCTTCAGGAAATGGAAAGTTTAATGACTTCACATGTTGGGAAGCTCAAGCTTTCGTCTGCTCCTACCCTGCTTTGTAAATTCAGAGGAAGAACAAACAAGCTACTTTATTTTTTTACCTGAATGTATGCTTAATTCAGAGTTTTATCCATTGCTTTGTGTCTGTATTTGTCAATTAGGAACAGACTTTTTGTACTAAACAATTAGTCTAAAAAGAAAAACAGATAAGTCAATATTTCAGTCAAAACCTTCTATGTTTTTGGTTTTTAGCTTCTGTCAATTGGGATTAGTTTGTAAACTGACAAACGATGTTGGGTTTGTTTTTATAAAATGGGTGAAGCACATTTAAAATGCTCCAATCATATTTCAGCAACGTTTGATTTAATGGTGTCAGCTGGTTGGGGTAAAAACTCGAATTATTTCTCCATGTATTTGTTTTTTGTTTTTTTTTTAAAAAAAGCCTTTTGATAAAGAACAACTTCTTAACAGTGATTATATTGTTGTGAATACCAGCATAAGGTAGCATGTAATTACACTGTTATTGCATGTTTATAAGTGCATGTAAAGACCACTGTATGTCATGTAAAGACCACCGTATGTTCAAGCTTTAAATACGGTTCAAAAAAACTATTATATTTGCTGTCAGAATAACATGAGATGCAATAAAAAAAAACAATTAACAAGGATTTTTTTCTCAATCTGTATAAATTAACGCATAATTTAATATTTATATAACCATGTTATTATGAGTGCGGTTTAGGGGAGTGAAGGTGATTTAATTACAACCTTCAGTTGTTAATCTCGTCATGAGTTACATTTATAAAATAAACTTTAAGGGTTTTCCATTAGTTTGCAGCTGTTTCTGATATCCTCAATTAGTTAAAACTATACATTGCCTATTAGGAAAGAGAGATGACAAATTTTAAATGTATGTCAAATGCAGTGAATTTAATAAATGACGTATTTGATGTAACTGCCAAGCAAAACACTAATAGTCCGTTTAACTCATTTAGACCAGTAGACCAGGTTAGGCCAGGTCTACTAGACGGTAGACCAGGTTCTGTTTGTTATAAACAGCCAGCTTAAAACTACGAGCGTTTGCAAACCTGATCACAAGCCGATCACACTCTTCTGCTAATAAAGCGTCTTTGTGCATTGAATATAAATCCTCGCCCTCCTTTTAAAATTACTGCGGATTAACACCCATTTACTGATATATTTACACTCCCCGGCTGCAAATAGAGCTACTATAAGCCCGCTGTGACTTACATGCTGCTGTGTGACTCATTTTCCACTGACCCATACATAATATTTTCCTGACCTTTGCACACAGAGATGAGGATTACAAACTCTAAGGTCTTTATCCTGCTGTTATATTTGCTGACTGCTCCACCTATGAATGCATGAATTATCACCACACATACGCACACACATGCACACACACACACACACACGTTCTCACCACCATTCCTAATATTCAGATGACAGGGACTTTTGTCAACTATTGTTCAAAATGCCACATGGGTTCTCTCAGGCTTTCCGCTGTTCTCCTACCAGGAAAAGTTATGGCTGCAGGAATTAAGAGATCATGGATAAATGTGCATGTGAGCTCTGCTTACTCAGAGGAATAGCCCTTATAGCCTTAGTGTGCAGTAAGTATTTAAATAGCTCAGATTAATTTATGGACTCTATACATCATCGGAAAGGATTGTTTTTGTTGTTGTGAGTCAGGGAAATACACTGAATTTCACAGCAGAGATTATAAAGCGCAGAACAGAGAGCCATGTATTCCTCCTGTTGGGATCACGCCGCTCTGCGGGGATGGAAATCCCCCCCCCCCCATAATACCTTCACTGATCGTTAGTGTTGCTGTTTAGATGAAAGTGACTCACTGTTTGTGCTCACCATCTGTCAGTTCAAGCCATTTTCCAGCTTCATGCAGCACCGCCACCTGTTTGCCGGCTCCACTCTGTGTGTTTGTGAGCTCAATTCACCAAAGCTGTGAATCCTCCCACCTAACCCTGGACAGCCTGGCTTACAGCGCCGTCACCGAGTCCGTTCTCAGTCAGCAGGCTGGACTCTGCTGCTGGCAACATCACACCCAAAACAAGATTTAGGGAATTGTCTTTTAGTGTGTTTTAATGTACCAACACTTAACTCTTATATGTAATTGTAGCGTTAACTATTGGTCTGACAGCACTCGAGTATACCAGTATTTTCTTTCTGGTATTTCTTGACTAATAACTGTCAACATTTATTTCTATTGGTTGAAGGACACCTGAACTTGTCTTTACCATTTTGAAGAGAAGGGAAATGGATCTCAGAGGAAACGTCCCTTGTGTTTTATGTACAGTGTGTCTCTGCGCCAGAAAATTTCTTTATAATATCTGCGAAACCTCCTCTTGCAGAAGCCCATTTATCACCCAGTTATTTCATTTAGGCCTGTGGCAGCAGGGAAACGCTTAAAACATGCAGGACCGGGTTGACAGAATTGACAAGCACCGTCCCAGACTTTCTGATAAGCCATAAAAAGTTCAGTGTAAAAATGAGAAATGCTTTAGTTGCAATCAGTGGTAGAGAAATGATTAGAGATACTGATAAGCATGGTAAAAAAACAATTTCTGAATGTGGGATTTGTTTAGAAAAAAAAAATACATCTTTCTTTAATAGCGTCACAGCACAGTATGGAGGATGAAAGGCCTCTTTGCCATCACCCTAATCGTTTTTTTCTCACCACAGATTATAACAGTCAACTCAGGACTCCAGTTGGGCCACTCCAAATATATATATATATATATATATATA
>NW_006800009.1:1013026-1034395 GCF_000485575.1 Poecilia formosa | reverse complement strand
ATAAGCTCTTATAGAAAGAATACTTCGAACCATAATCTGCCAACATAAATCTTTGCTTTTAATTTTTACGTTTAGAGATCCAAATAAAGTTGTTTAAATAATTAGTTGACCAAACATTATTTTTTTGATCTGGTTGCCTCCATCTTTTGTGAGCAGGTTTGCACTAGAAGAAGGGAATAATTACTGCATGACACACATTATTAAATTTAAAGGCGCAATAACTCGCATATCGTCAAGCCAATCAAGAGAACATATTGGGACTGTTATAAAACGACAGAAGATGTGAGGAAGAGGATGAAAGGTGGGGGCGCATGGGAGAAGGTTTCAATCATTTAGTGCTTAAATCATCTGCACGTGTGCGGCATAGCAGAGGATTGCATCACACGATGCAAGCTGCTGTTGAAGCGTTGGGAGGGGTCCCTGGCATAGACCCCTGCTTCCCTCAGAGGCAGGTCACAGAGTACAGATGATGCCGTCTCTATAAAGACATGAACTCAACCCACAAAGGTGTGCACTCTGTGGCAAAAAAAATAAATAAATTAGAAGAGGAGGATACCGCTTCCTGAAGGTATGTTTCACATTTTCTGAAATTTAACATTTCAACTAATAATTTTCCTTCCACCTACTGAGATGGCTAAAGAATGACACCATATGTGTTTTGCATTGGAAAAAAAAAATACCTGATAGTATTAGAAACTACTTTCCATACTTGTTCTGAACTTCAGCAGATTGTAATTTCTTTAGAAAACTCTGCATTAGCTCTGGTTGCCACATCAGATAATAGAGGAAATCTTTGTGCTGTTCTCATCTCTCAGCACTGTTCAGAAGACATGGAAGGATTGCTATCAACCAGCCAACCTTTTCTACCAAAGAATTCGGAAAGCAGAAGGAAAGAAATCATGAGTCATGATGAGAAACTGCAGAGCAAGGAAGAAATGACCGATCTGGGTAAACCACAATTCACCCTACCACGACAAGTTGTCACTGAAAAGAACAGAGAACTATTTTTATACAGTTACTTCATTACAAAGCTTGACCAACGCAAATATATAAATGTATCTGATGTCTTGTGCTGAAACTTTAACAGACAAAGATATGATGACAAGAGAGGGTTTGGACAGGAGGAATGTCTGGGAGCCGAGCCTTTACTATCCCCTGGGAAAGGAGTCCTTTCATTTTGTTGGTCATGAAATCAACATCCGGGAGTCTATGGACTCATACGGAGCTCTGATTTGGCCTGGGGTAAGTTCTTCCATCACCACTCTGCAAATTCACTGGACAACAGTTGCTTTTGCATGAATGGTTCCCTGAGTGAGGCATGCTTACTGCCACCCCCCAACCAATCAAAATACAGGAGATTGTCTACATTTTAGGAAGATGCAGTGCAAATTCATACAAAGCAAGTTAAATAGTCACACTATTCTCAGCTGCAATGGGGTGGCAGATGTCCATTGACTGCACCGGTACAAAATGTGCACCTAATTTGTTTTTTATTTTATATTTGTGTGGCCTTCCTCTTTCTGATGCCACTCTGGGCAACTATAGCTACCTGGTCCATATTAAAAATTGCCACTGCTGATAAATGTAAAAAACACAATTAAAAAAAATGTCTCTTTTTATAGGCAATAGCTCTCTGTCAGTTCTTAGAAAACAACCAGCAACAAATGAACCTGATGGACAAAGCAGTGCTAGAGCTCGGAGCTGGAACGGGCTTACTCTCCATAGTGGCAAGTTTGTTAGGTGAGTTTGTGTTTACATGGTTTGAACGGTAATAAATTATTTTTAAATTCTTGAAAAGGGATGGATGGATATTGTTAAATTTTAGTTGTTTTTATTGGCTGATGCATTTTTATTTATTTATTTATTTATTTATTAATTTATTTATTTGCGTGAATGCTTTAGCTTTGTAGCTAATTTTAGCTTTAATGTGGGTAAATTTTTTGGCGTGAATGTTTTAGCTTTGTAGCTAACTTTAGGTTTAATATAGGTTTATTTTTTGGTATGAATGTTTTAGCTTTGTAGCTAATTTTAGCTTTAATGTAGGTTTGTTTTTTGGTGTGAATAGCTTTGTAGCTAATTTTAGTTTTAATGTAGCTTGTTGCGAACTGCGTGACGTCAGTTACATCAGATCAACATGCTAGCGATAGCCTGCATGCTATTATAAGTATTTTAGCTAGCTTCAGTTTTTTTTTGTTTGTTTGTTTTAGCTCAGTTTAATTTACAAACTCTGCTTGCACATTAGGTAGAGTAAACGTTTGAAACTTTTACTCCACAATTTTATATTTAGTGGCTCACATTTAGTGACCCACAATTTTTGACATATTAGCTAAAAAACCATAACACACACACACAGCTCTTGAACAGATGGCCTTACAATCTAGCTTTGTAAGCAGTCGAACTGGACAAATTTATGAGACTCCATAGCTGGGATTTTTACGTTGACTTAAAGTTTTCACTCATTTTCAGCAGTTTTTCAATACAAGTTTTATACAGACTGTTTTGCTTTTTCTGCTGCTTCTCCTTATTTTTCATATTTCTGCAATTCTTCTGCGGTTGACTTCAAACGCTTCTGCAATTTTCACCAAACACATTAAGCTTACAGCTGAATTTTCACAAGCAATGCAAATTTTTCTACTTTTCCTTTTATTTATTTTTTTGACATTTTTGTATATTTTAAAAGTATGTCACTCAAAAATGTCTTACGTCTCCAACAGGTGCCTGGGTGACGGCTACTGATTTGCCTGACATCTTGTCTAATCTGTCCTTCAACCTTCGCCGGAATACCAAGGGCCGTTCCCGCTACATCCCTCAGGTGGCTGCCCTCTCCTGGGGCCAGGAGCTGGAGCGAGACTTCCCCTTCCCGTCCTACCGCTACGATTATGTGCTTGCAGCTGATGTGGTGTATCACCACGATTTCCTTGAGGAACTGCTGAACACTATGCTTCACTTCTGCAGACGAGGGAGCGGGACGACCCTGCTTTGGGCGAACAAACTTAGGTTCCAGTCAGACCAGAGGTTCACAGAGTGCTTTAAGAGCAGCTTCAACACAACGCTGCTTGTTGAGGTACCGCAGGAGAATATGTGTATATACAAGGCCACAGCAAAGGAGTGAACAAACGAGATGTAAAAGCTGGAAACTAGTTTACGAACTTCCTAAATTTATTTGTCTTTTGTTGGTTTAAAGGAAATGTTTGGCTTGTTCCGTTATCATACAGTTCATATTTTCCAGTAATGTCACATGAAATCAAATCACTGTAATACTTTCCAAGTACCCTTTCGGTTTTGATACGGGCCTGTATGACATTCCTTGACTGGAGTATAAACACCATATTGCAAAATGCAAAGTTCCTGACACAAGATTTCATATGAATAAACTATTTTTATTTTAATCTTTTTAAACATTTTCTACTTCTGAACAATATATATATATTTTTAGAAATAATTAGTTTCCTATTATTTACCTCAGAAAAAACCAACCTGACACAGTGCTTCATTCACAGTTATTCATTATAAGTGACAATAGTTGATCAATAAATAAATGTTTATGAAATATTTAAAAACAAGTGTGAAAGTTTGAGCTTTTTGGGCCTGGTAGCGTGGAATAAAATCAGTTTTATAATTTGTAAAGAAGAAAAAAACACATTCACATAAATGGCATATGCTCTATAGCAGCATGTTGACAAAAAAATAAAAACAAAGCTTTTGAAATGTTCGGAAAATTACTGACAGCACCAGATGCATAATTACTAAAACTCTATTAATGGGATTTTTAAAAACGCCTTGTGTGAATTCAGCACACGACCACATGAAATGAAGTTACGTTGTTTGGAATTACTAAATGAAGTCCTCTCCAAATTCAAGCTTCGCCTTTATTTTGTCCTTTGCATTTCCAGGAAAGGAAAACAGTTCAAAACGTTCTCCATCTGTAGTCAGAAAGCTCAGAAGACACTTTTGTCCTTCATGGGGGGCTTTAACAACACCTCTTCTACAGAAATACAAGTCTATTAACTGCATTTATTTTCAGTTTGTGTCCACGACTTTACGATATGCAGCAGGTCGAGGACTTTGGCTGCTCCAGGATGGACTCTCTGCGGAGATCGTTTGGGATGGTGCCTTCAGGTCCCCAGAGGTTCAGCTCTCCGTAAATGCCCATGTCAATCATCTCCTCTTGCCAGGGGATCGAGATGTTGCCTGTAGCAAACTCGTCGAAAAATGTCTTATCGGGATCCTCCAAAGCGACACCCCTCACCGAAGAGAAAGCCCCGACGTCATCCAGATCCTTGGCGTAGACTACCTTAGGGTCGGGGACGAAAGGAGGCGGAAGGATACCTGAGGAGTTCAGAAAAAAAATCAATGAGTTAAAGTTTTGCTAGTGCCTACTGAGACTTTATAGCGTTAGAAAACCATTAATGAATGTTTGAATGTTTTGACATTCTGTTACATTTGAATTACCAACACATAAAAACTTCATAAACTCTGGAATTTTATGTGATAATCAGTGGACAATTGTGAATCAGAGGGAAAATGATATATTTACAGAATAAAAGTCTGAAAAGTGTGGCATGCATTAACATTTAACCCCTTATACCTCTATTTGTGTTGTTTCGTTGTTCTCCACCAGTCTCAGGTCTTTGGCACCGTCTTTCAGGTTTTCTTTACCAACTTTATAAACTTTAGCATATTTTCTTTCCACACTGAAGAAAATTATCCCCTTATGATTCTGCCACCATCATGTTTCATGGTGGGGATGGTGTGTGAGCTCTACTCACTAGTTATTGACCTCTGAAGGCAGTAGTTGTATTGAAATTTGTTTAGGGACATCAGAGTAAAAGGGGCTCAATATATATGTATGCCAAACATTTTAGATTTGCACTAACATTCATCTATTTCTTTCCACTTCACAATTAGGTAATAGTTTGCGTTGGACTATGGTATAAACACACAACTATACAATTCTCTGTATTTGTGGTTCTCATATGTCAACTCAAGAAACGATCGAAGGCTGCGTACCTGCATTGAGTTTCCTCCAGTTAATGTCTTTGAAAAAAGGATGCGCTCTGATTTCGTCGCAGCATTCGTTCTTGAACCCCATCCTCTGATCGACCTCTTTCGCCAGCAGCCCGTCACACAGCGATTTCGCGTGTTCACTGAAGTTGTCCGTATAGGTCACCACGCGGTTCAGCATGCGCTCCTTCATCTCTTCTCTTTCAACCTGAGCAGACGACGAACAACCTCTCATCAGCTCGTTTATCCTATAAAAACTCCAACATTTCCACACGAGTCGACAGCCGCAGCTGCCAAAAACAGCCTAACCTTTTCTCCTCGGTTTCTAAACGGATTCTTAGCTGCGATAAACTCGTACAGAGTCACCCCCAAGGTGAAGTAGTCCACCGAGCTGTCATATTTATCTCCTTTCAGCATCTCTGGAGCCATGTAACCTGCAAGAGGAAAAATAATCAGGACAGGCCATTATAGTTATAGAGACACAAATATGGTGGCAGTAACAACGACCGTGACACTTGCACAGAAAAAACTTTAGGTGGTCATAAATGGAGACAATAAGAAGGTAAAATTAGACTGACCTGGTGTTCCAGCGTAGCCTTTGGTCATTGTTTTGCCTTCTTTTAGCTCTACAGCAAGACCCAAGTCAGATATACGAACATTACCTGTTTAAACAAATTAGAATCAAATTAATAGAATACCACATAAAATTTAACTTTTTTTTTTTTTTGGACGTAGAATTATGTTATTGTCGTTGCACAAAGACACAACAGTGAAACTGGCAATGAAATGTCATCACCTGGCCACCGGAACGCACAAAAAACGAACTACAGAAAATCACAAGTGTGTCTATAAATACATAAATATACAAATAATAATATATTACAAAATATGAGTAACTTAGCACTTTCACACAGTCTTACTGATGGCATTGTTGAGCAATCTGACGGCCAATGGGAGGCAACTATTTCTGAGTCCGGCTGTTCGACAGCGGACTCTGCAGAATCTTCTGCCAACCGGATGACCAGAGCGTGGAGAGGATCGGTGTGATCTACAAGCACTGAGGTTTCATTAAGGGCATTTACCATCATTGTCAAGCAGCACATTTTCTGGTTTGAGGTCACGGTAGATGATTCGTTTCTGGTGGAGATGCTCCAGACCCTGGATGATCTGAGCGATGTAAAAACAGGCTCTGGGCTCATCAAACCCCGGGTTGTTCTCATCCACCAGGTAGACGTGGTACCTGAACAGAGCAAACAGCAGAGGACGACTCTTCACATGTAAAGAACGCTGCTAAACATTATATTGTGTACAGATGGATATTATAATACCCATTGATATTTTTCATGTATTTTAATTTAAGTTAGTGAATATGAATTGAAAACTATTTTTTTTTTTAAAAAGTCAAATTTTCTGGAAAAGCAGAATTCGAACTTGTTTTCAACTGTAAATGACGATAGGAGGTCAGCGCTTTAGGAGAACCCACAAAACATTACGCGTCCTCTTAAAATGGATGCCTTGTTTTGCCTTCATAAAGCCTTCCTTTGGGACGTATTTGCATGAACCGATTCTGAACTTGTGCCCTTCTGCTTGGCATTAATGTTGCCGAGATCCTTCATCTGAGTAACGTGAGTTTGGATTTTATAAGCAAGCAAAAAGATGCGAGAAATAAATTCATGCACAGAAGTTAGAGTTAAATTATACTTGGTATAATTGCTGAAGTTTCATCTCGCCTTTTTTAAGCCATTCCTTTCACATCAAGTTATTCTTATGTTGAAAAAGTGGGCTAAAAAAACTGTGTGTGGTTTGCATGGTGAATTTACTTGAGGTCTCCTCCATTCATGATGGTCATGACCAGACAAAGCTCGTCCTTTGTCTGGAAGGCGTAAGCCAACGAGACAATAAAGCGACTGTGGACCTTCTCCAGAATCCTCTTCTCCACCATTGCCCCCTACAGGGATAAAACACGGGAGGCGATTTTAATAAAAGGAGATAAGTGACGTTAAACAACAAAAAGCTACAACGGAGCCTTGTGCATTAGTTCGAGGGTCTGTGGCATTTTTTTTGGGAGGAAGTGGGACGTGCATTTTGCAGGATGACCTCAGCCAAGTCAAGGGCAAGATATAACTGCAAGGAGTTCCCTTCAGAGGAGCTTTTCAGTAAAGCCCCCAGTAATCACTCTATCCCTGTCTCAGTGTTTAATTCTGCAGGCTAAAGCCAAATGAGACAGAGGCAGGGACAAAGATGATTAACACCCCTGCAGCCTGGCAAGCACAGAACACTTTTGCTAATACATAAAGCTAAATTAATACCTTTATTATTCACTTCTTTGGAACAAAAAGCACCCAACAGGGCGTCTAATTGAATGTAATGCCTGACAAAGTAAAGAAACCAGTGATAAATTCATGCAACAAAACGCTTTATGAGTCGAAATTGTCGTAAATCGTGCAGTCTGCTGTGTGGGAAAAATAAACTTTCACCAGTTCCCACTTTTGCATATCTAATTGAAGAGGAGGAAGTCTGATGTTTGCTTAACTGTAAAAGAGTCATAAATATATGCACAGCTGAAAATGTTGCACAAGTAAAAGTCGGTGTCGTCATAGCGTCAGTGTTTGCATTGCCTCAGTCTAGGGACGTCTTGGTTGCAACATCATCCAACGTTTCAGGTGCTGTGCATTCACTATCCATCACTATCTGTTATGACGTGATCGAGTTCTTGCAGATCAGTCACACAGTGTGAGGTGCAGACTATCTGATGATGTGAAAACTTTGATTTTGACAGAATTTGTTATCCTTTTCTTAAAAAATAAGATGAAACTTTTTCTTCTGGTGCTTGACGTTTATAGATTTTACATACTTTATTTTATTATAATCATCAACAAAGAAGATAAAGTCCTTTTTCTAAATCGACTCTAAAGACATTGTGTGTTTTCAAAGCCAGCTGAGCAACAGACAGAGAAAAAAAAGTGCAGGGTTTTCACCTCATAGCCTTTCCTCTTCTTCAGCCTCTTCTTGTTGAGTTTCTTACATGCGTAAAGTTTCCCGGTGGCCTTCATCTGACAGGCAGACACTTCGCCGAAGCCACCTTTCCCCAGCACACGGAAGTCCAGGAACCAGTCCGCATCCATGGGCTGCATCTCCAGCCACTTCCACTGCAGGAACCTCTTCAGGTACATGCTCTCCAGATAGAATGTGTAAGGGGCCTCTCGGAGGTACTCCAGCGTTTTGGCCAGCGATGCAGAGAACAAATCGTCCCCTACAGCCTCCAGGTTTTCCTTTACCTTGGCTATGATGTCCTCAGGAAGGTATGGGCAGAAGTGTTTGGCAGATGGGTCCATGTACCTCTGGACAATCTTGGAGGCTTTCTTTCCTCTGTCGGAGTCCTCTGCCAGGTCATAGTCCTCGATGTCTTTCCACAAACGACAAGCGCCGTGATACTCTTTATTCGCTTCCAAGAACTCCCTAAAGAGGCGTTTGCCGATCGGCTGTTCCACGCAGACCGAGTCAAAGGCCAAATCGAGGGTGTCCCTCAGGCCCTCGCAGATGGTGATGTGGGGCAGTTTGAGGCGAGCGTGGTACTTCTTATCCCGCGCTGCTGCAGGGTTGGAGCCATCGATGCTTCCACGTGCGTTGATGTACGCAGAATTTGCTACCACAGTGGTCAGTCCTCCAATATCCATGTTGAGGGCAAGTGAGTGTTAGGCAAAGGAGAGGGAAGACATTGCAAATAGAGAGCGGAGGCAGATGATGTTTGCTAATAATTACTCTCCAAAAGTGAGGGTGGAAAAGGGGAAAAAGGAGCGAGGAAACAGGAGACAGAGGAGTTGGTAGAGGGAGCATAAGAGGGGGAAATGCAACTCAAGAAGACTGCAGCATACTTTGAGGGACTGTGCTACACAAATACACACACACACAGGAACACACACACACCTGAGTCAACACCTTTCAGTAATCCATTAAAACCCCGATGCCCCAGACAAAGTGTGCAAGCACCTGCTGGAACAGTACAACTCCAGAACCGTCTGCAGGAGTCAACCGGTGCAAGTGGGCTCGACTCATTTTGCTGTAGTTTGAAAAAGCAAAAAGGTCTAAAACCGAATGAGGCCGACTATGAACAGAAGTTGTTTGTTGCTAATGCTTATCCTAATTAAAGATTAAAAGGAAAACAATGCAATGACCTGCAAATTATAAAAAAAAACAACTAATAAATATAATGTACTTCTCCAAAACATTTAAAAGCAAGCTGCCTGATGGTGAAGAATACAGAGATTTTATGTGACAAAGCAAAACAACGCAGGTCATGTCTGTTACTTGGAAGGAAATGGGCTTCACACTTTTCTACAAATAAGAAAAAAGTGCCATTCATTTGTTTTGGCCTTATTTTACTCTGATATTGTTAAACTAATCCAAGGAAACATCAACTACTTAAGAGTGTAATTGTGTGTAATTTTACCACAACTTGATACATCAGTTCAATCTAACATCTGAAAATGTAAGTATAACTCAAATGCAAACCTACGAAGACTTGGTGTTTCACCTAAACTGACTGACCACAAACGGAGCTCTCGTTGCTGAAGCAGCCAAGAGGCGCATGGTAACTCTGGAGGAGCTGCAAAGATTCATGGCTCAGGTAAGAACAAATTATGGAAGTATCAGAAAGAAAGCCAATGTTTGAAAAAAAATAAACCCTACAAATCCTGTTTAATGTGACACAGCGAACACGTGGAAGGATTTGCTCTGATCAGATGAGACCAAAATAAAACTTTGTACATGGATTTTGTGGTGCGATATGAATTATTGTTACATCGCAAAACTCAAGTGTGCTCGAGTATTTTAAGTCACGTCATACTTGAGGATCAACGATACAGGATGCAACTTTCAAAAAATTTCTACTTCTCTCTCCAGTCCAAATTAAATCGAAAAACAGGATCAATAATATTTTCAGACTGATGTGAGATGAGATGAGCCTCGCGTCGTAGAAAATGACATTTTTGTTCACACTTTGTTTTTAATAAGCTACTGACCTTGACATCAGATGAGTGAGGCTTCCAGTGCTTCGGATGTCCTGGATTTGTTTCTGACTTTCAGAAGGAGTCGTCATTAATCTCTTAATTTTGATACTCTGGTTGTTCTTGTGAAGGTTTCATGTTTTCGCCATTTGTAGACCAGAGGTCTCCCTGTAGTCTCAAAGCTTTAGAAGCTGCTTTGTAATCCATGAATTCATGATGTGTTGTATTTCTAGATAACTTATTTTATATTGTGAAACTTATTCTAGTTATGTCTGATGTCTCGGTGTCGAAAATCATATTTATGTTAGATTTTTAAAAAAAATCATGTAAGACAGGTTAGTTTTAATAGAGTTTCCTCCTCAGTAAAATAAATAATTAGAAAACCACTTTTGTATTTATTCAGGTTACCTTTTTTTGATGACTTGAAACATAATAGTCTAACAAAAAAGCATAAACATAAGAAATCTATAATAATAAAGTGGCTGGTTTTTCACAGGCAGATTCTCTCCACTGATCTGGAGCTTTGCAGAAACAAATAGTGCACGTTACCCAAGTGTGCACCTCCTACCTTTTAAACTTGAATTTTAAGGAAAAAGACAAAAGGGCAATTGAAGAGCACTAAGTTTTAGTTGAAGCTTTGCAGTTTTGGTTGATTGTGCCCGACTTTTCTGTGCATATATATATTTTTTTGTAAATGCTTTGAAAATACATTGTTAAAATTGGTTAAAATTATATAACCAGCTGACGATTTGCTCAGAAATGATGTTTGGTCCTTTAAGGTAAATAAAACAAAATGCGAGATCCAGGATGCGTCTTTAACTTCAGAGTTTCCACTTCCAACAAAAACGGTAGATGCAAACTTATTAAAACAATCTATATTTTAATTTGCAAACTTATATTAGATTACAGAAAAAGGTATTTGGAAGAGTCAGTACACATGTTGCTCAGTTTTAAAAGGGAGATCTTTGAAGGGAATACACAAAGATCTATACAACCACACATTGTGTTACATCAATAATTTTTGAAAGGTCTATCTTAACCACTGGCCTCTAAAGGATACTATAAGCTACAATCTTTGTAGGATTTATATACTTAATTAACAAACAAAGCTTATTTACCTATCAGGAGCCTGGGTTATGAGTCTTTACCTCGCTGCTGACATTTTTTTGTAAACACTACCGAGACGTCAAACAGGGCGGCGGTGAAAAATTCCTCAACTCCAGAATACAAAAAAAACAAAAAAAAAAACAAACAAAAACAAAACAAAACTAGCAAACAGGATCAGAAAGCAGCTGCCTACAAAACAAGAGGAAGCCAACCCATCTCAATGGGAAACTATCTTAAATCATTGTGCAGAACACAAAAATGAAAATGTACCGACGGGTCGGACGGAGTCCCGACCGGGGACGCCGTTTCCAACACCCGCCGAGGAGACTAACAGCACGTTAACGCAGACATATTAGGGAACATTTTGATCATAATGTCTGTCTGCCAAAGGTTAATAGCAAAAATAATAAACAAGTAACTATTTAAACAGGTACATTTTACATTCTCCAACAGCAGTGTGTTTTCATAGTGGGATGGCTTATTGAAAAACAAGATTAGACGTACGTAGACTTCAGGTGGCCGAGTTGAAACGAAAAAAACAAAAAAAACAACAAAACCCAACAAAAAATACCAAAAAAAAAAAAGAAAAAGCCTACAGTTCCCTTGGATCGCACCTCCCCCCCCACACCCAGAGCTGTGGTGCAGGTGCACGTGATTCGGGAGCAGAGCGCTGCCTCTGCTTGTTCAAAATTCATCTACAGCCCTGAGAAAGCCAGACAGAAATACAGGCGTGGGACACAGGGACGGGGGACGGGCGGGGGGGTTTCAAGAAGCGCACACGAAAAAAAGGGGGGGGATTCGATTCCCATGGTGACTGTGGTTTGAAGGACTGCGCTCGTTGGAGTGGCGAGCTGTGGGAGGGTTAGTCTTCGTCGTCGTTTTCCTCGTACTCGTCCTCCTCGTCGTCGTCCCCCATGTAAGAGACGGGGGTCTCAACACGAGACCCGCTGTAGTGAGAGTCGTTTGAGCTGGACGCCATGGTGCCGTCAGTGCAGCCGTCACTACGACATAAAAGCGGAAATTAAGGTCAAAATTGAGATAAACCTGAATAAACTGAGGGAGGGGGGACCCATAAGGTAATAAGATCTGCTTCCTACCTTGCAGTGTAACGACCTCCATTGGCAGAAGAGCCTCCAGTGATGTAGACGTTGCTGATGGGGCCTTTTGCCATTTCTTCAAGAAAATTATTTGGACAAACACGGTGAACACATGACGCCTGCTGAACTATTTACTCGCTAAAAACAACTGCCAAATAGATTTACATAACCTGACATGAATGAAAACATATCCTAATGTAGTCAAACCGTTTCTCCATTTCATTTTCATCTGAACCGCCATTTCTTTCAGACACCGGCACAAGTCTGAAAGCATTTACCTATAACGTAAGGCTCCAGGGCTTTTGGCACCAGGCTTCGTGCAATTTTCAGGTTTTCAGGAGAACACTTCCCCACCTCCAAGCCACAGGCCATGCCCATGCGCTTTAGCACCTCAATGTCGTCGTGGATCTCAAACATGCTGTCGAAGTTGAACAGATACTCGAACCTGGAGACAAGGAGCAGAACGGGAGACGCGGTAAAACGTCAGGATTCCCACTTTGGCGTGGATGGGAAAAGACCGCTCTGGAGACAGAGTGAAACGGAAGCCGTTTCAGCAGCAAACATTTCAAAATCCAGCATTCGCTATCGCAGATTGCTCCTTTCCACTTCTACAACAACTTGGTGCAGAACAACCTAAACTGCAAAAGTGGACAGCAACAAAATCCGCACCGTCTGGTCTAAGCTTTACAACATCTGAGAGATCAACTAAATCTCTCAGCAGTGCATGAGCTACATGATCTATGATTGCATCATAGATCATGTTCCTGGCTTCTACTGAGCCAGGAAAATACAAACTAAAACAGAGAACGAAAGATGAATATTACCTGAATATTAAACACAATTTGCTTAAAAATACTTTGTATTTACTTTCAAACTAATTGCACAAAAAATGTTTCAAAGGAACTTGAAAATGGTCAATGGTGCATCATCTTTCTGAACAAACCTTTCATCTGAACTCGTTTGGTCGTTCCTCTGCTGAAGTGAGAACTGCATGTTTCCTGCAGAACTTCTTGCAAGGCTTTAAATTGTATAACAGTCAAATTTTTCACAGCAAATGACTCATGCTGCATATTTGTAATTCAGCACAGAGGCAGGAAGTTGACTTTATGAGACCGAGAAAACATTTCACCAAAGCCGAGTCGATTGTGAAGCTTGAAGAATAAAACTTTCATATTTTTGGTGTGAGAAAATATCGACCCATCACAATGTTAATGCCTTGGAGAGGATTCTGTAGCATTCGAGTGCGTAATGAGGCAATTTGGCCATTTAATTTCCTGGTGTGGACTTCACAGGAGTTCAAAAGTTGCTAGAATGACGTCAGTGTGAAAGTTTCTCTTCTACCAGAGTTGAGCTTAAATCATGAAAGAGCTGGCGATCACGTACTTGTCGTTGGAGATGCTGCAGTCGATGACGGTCTTCTTGCTGGTGTTGACGATGATAAATGGAAGGTGGATGATGGAGTTTGGAGGTGGGGGTCTGTTTGCTTGCTGCTCTGTCTCTTTATTCCTCTTAACGAGGTTCTTGAAGGCTATTTGCTGTCGAGACACAAAACACGAACTGTTAAGTAGCTACCAGATGCTTTCCTGTCTGGGGTGAGGCAAATACTTATGATTTCCATTTTATCGTTCAGTCCTGAACGATCCACGCTCCATTCACCTGCAGTATGAGCTCCTGCAGCTGTGATTGTTTCTGCTTAATCCTCTCCAGCCGCCTTTGTCTCTCCACCTGAAGAGCAAATCAAACAACAGCAGCAGCAGCTGAGACGAGGAGCTGTTGTAAAACGTTTGGAGACGGCGAGGTGGAAAAAGGTTTCCTCCTCTGTACCTCCAGGTTTTGGCACTCCTGTGCGGAGTTGGTGGGCAAGCCAATCCACTTGATTTCCTTCTTCTCTTTGGAGATGATGTTCATGGCCATGAGCACGTTGAGGGCGTCGTAAACGCGCCGCCGTATGTTCTTCTGGTCATAAACGTGCTGGGGGAAAAAAAAAAAAGAAGAAGAAAAAAAAAAAAGATAAGAAAATTGCTTAATTACCACAAAATACCGATTTTGAATCAATTTTGCCACCGCCTCGCTTTGGAGACAACTCCAAAACTCACCGAGTCGTTAGGCGACATGTGGTTGTCTGCAGAGCTGAATTCTGCCACCAGTTCGTCTGCCACTTCGTTGTAGGTGGTGACTCCTTTCTTCTGCACCTTCTCGCACACTTTCATGGAGAAATGTCTCAGGCCCTTTCCATTCTTCTCCCCTTTTTTACCCCGCTTTCTGTGGACAGAGCCCCCCCCTGCCCCGTCACTACACGTCTAAACATGGCGACGCATTATGAACTTCTTCACTTGGAAAGACAAAAACCACTCGCACACCTTGAAGTTTTTCACGTTTCACAAACATTATGGGGGAAGACCCATAAAGGTTGAATAAGTGAGAAATAGAAACAAAATAATATACCTTTTTTTTTTAAATGCATAGTAAATAGAGTCCACCTGATTTAATCTCAGTATAAATTCAGCTCTTCTGTTAAGAACATTACAGTACAAACAGCATCATGAAGACCAAAAAATAATTATGACAGGAAGGTCAAGGAGAAAGCTGTTAGGGAAGAAAAAGCTCTAAACATTTAACGTAGCTCTGTTCAATCCAAAACTTTTACTAATTTGCCACAACTGCAAACATACCAAGACGTGACAGAATGAGACCATTAATTTAAAAAATATATATATAAGAATAAGAAACCCTGTTTAAAATTTGCTTAAAGATCATTCAGGGGAAAACGAACTCGAGCACATTACCTCCACAGTGAAAAAGTGTCTGCAAAATAACTAGAACTAGGAGAATGACATCAAACAGCCAGAGCTACAGTGACATTTTTTAGATCAAATTTATGCTTCCAGATCCAAGTCGAATTAAGAATCCATGCAAACACCTGAAAATGGCTACTTGGAGAGGTTCTGCGTCCAATCCAAAAAAGCGTCTATGTATGTGAGCTTGTTACAGATGTGCAGCTGTTACTCCACCAAATGGGTTTCAACGTACATTCAACTCATAGGGACTCAATAAAAACAAAAAAATCTTTTACATTTTATTTGAGATGCGTTTTTAAACTATTGGTCCTTTTCCTCCCGCTTCATGATTATGCAATTTTATGCGTTGGTTAATGCCGTTTAATCTCAATAAAATACCCTCAGGTTTTGCTTGCATGTAATGTAACAAAACGGCATAAAAACGCAGGGAGTACCTATGCTTTCGCAATGTGCTTTATGTTGAATTTAAGCTTCACAAAGCTCAGCAACAACTCACCCTGACGACCAGGGCGAGGCATCAGCGGGCTGGGTCTGAGTTAGGAACTGGGAGCTGGGCGTGTGCGGACTGTTTACCAGAATCGTGTTCGATACCGTCGGCCTCTGCGGCGTCCCAATCACCTGCAAAGGAGAGGGCGGAAGAAGCGGTGAGAACAATCAGACTGACCGGCGACCGTATGGGGCAGCAAACGGAAAATTAAATCTTCTTTAACCGATATTCTTTAGAGAAAAAGAAAAAAAGCGTATTTAACAGGGTTTAGATTACATTAAAACAGTGAAGTAATATTTTCTGGATCAGTTCGACAACAGCTAAAGGTTTTAATTAGGAATGAGCTTTTTTAAACAGCCAATGTCTACGGCATTCAAAAAGTTAAAATGACTGAATGCAACTCAAGTTCAGGTTACTTTATGGGCCGAAGTTTTATTTTTTGTTTGTTTAAATCATTTTTACTCATTTGCTTGTTTTTGTTGTTGCAAAACAATTTCCCACATGGGCTTAATAAATTATCTGTCTACTTTAACATCTAGCAAATTTCTATAAATTCTTCTTTTTATTAATAGAGCAGCTGAAAAAGAATGGAAGACGTCGCTGGAAGACAAAAACTTGATAACCACAGAGGAAGCTTTTTATGACCTTATATTACAGATGAGGTCAGTAACATTTCAGATTTCATAGTCTACATCATTGTGAATTCTACCTTTGACTATGATGGTGCAGGTGACTGAATTCAAGGGGAAGTTCACGTCAGGCTGTAGAGAAGCTACGGCTGCTCAGACCGAAGGTTTGAATCGATCTGATAAACTCGGCCCCCCCGAGTCTCCTTTACACATCGAAGCATCAGAACATCCAACTCCTGCTTTTCTGGAAAACGTTTCTGGACTTTTGGTGAGCGTGTGCGTTCCCCACCAACATCAACATGAGCAGGCCTCCAGGGGATAGGTGATCTATTCCTTCGCTAAGGTGATATGTAAGCTGATTTCCGTTGTGTATACATTGCTTCAACATAATGAGATGATGGGTGTAATCCTGCTGACTGTAGGGTTGATGAGCTTAGGATCAACTGCCTGCACCTACCCCTCCGCCCGGTCACCTCGCAATGATAATAGGTGAGGGGGGGGGTTATGTTACAAAAGATGAAGCAAAGCTATGTTTCTTTTTTAAGATTTGGAGAAATTTTGCAGTAATTTGTTCATTGTGGTGCCCTTACAGAGATTTATACCCACGCACTCACCATGTGTGGCACATGCTGCATGTGTGCAGCAACGTTCACATTAGACGGCCCGAGGGTTTTGGGTAGAAGCTGTTTGGGGGCAGCTGTAGGCTGGACAGTAACCAAGGACAGAACACCTGAGAGGAGACAAAGGGAGAGCAGCGATGAGGATGACTCGCGAATGAATCTCCATTGCCCCCTGTTGTTCACTTTCAAACAACAAGGAACGCACCTGGACGGAAACGTGTGCATGCTTCGGGGCTGGATTCGAGAAAATGATTCAAAAATATGCAGACTTTCATTCAAATGCTGAAGAAGAAACAAATATTAAGGTATACCTTTGCTAGGGCTCAGATTCTGATCGATGAAAACTTTCAGCTCTGCATTTGTTTCAATCAGACCAGCCTGTAAAAAAAAAAAAAGAAAAAAAAGAAAATTACACTTTTAATCCATCAACAGATAACTCGTATTCCCTTTAAGTGAGCCTCATTATTCACTTTAGCCACAAACCCATTTCTCTGTAATGATTTTCTGATTTTGATATGGACAAATACTGAAGGCAAAATGAATGCAAGTCTTAATGTCTACAATTGAAATGTACATAAAGTGTAAAAGTTTTCCTTTTGTCTCATTCTCAAGAGTAAATCAAACTAATTTTTCCCTTTTTAGGTCACTTAGGATGAACTAGATTATTTTCTCGTATGTTCTTTGAATTAAAAAATGTAATTCCTCAGTGTTTGATGGAGTAGAACCGCCATTAACCTGTATGACTTGGATGAAACGTTTTGGGTTTCCTTCTACAGGCTTCTTACTGTAGTTTGCTGGGATTTTAATCCATTCCTTTGAACAGAACTGGTGTTACTGGGTCGAGATTTATGGGATTGAGATTAGGGCTTTGTGACGGTGATTGTTGTCCTGAAGACACAAACCAATTTCTCTCAACGCTTAGAGTCCAAGTCCATTTTCAAGTCCCATTTGTCCCAAACTTCAGCTTCCTGACTTTGACCTATTGTGTAAAGCGCACCAGTCCCTCCTGCAGCAAAACATCCACATGGCGTTGAATGACACCTTCTTACCAGCTTCAGACAAAATTTTCTTCCCTAGTTTTTGCTCTCGGGTTAATTAGATAATTTCAAACAAAAACATTTACATTTTTTGATACAGATCCCATCTCCTTTCTGAAAGGTCTGAAAGACATACTCATAATTTGAACAGATGAATGTTGAAACTTCAGACATGTGGAAGTTGTACCCAAGGATGAAGCAAACTTGTGGAGGTTCACAATGCTCAATGATTTATTTTGATGTTTTCATGATGTCACACAAGTAAGGTTTCATACTCAACTTTTTCCAAGGTAGAAAAGGTGGTTTCATCACACTAGTAAATAATATCGCCAAGTCATTTTGGTTTGGTTTGGAGTCACAATCTGAATATTTAATAGAAATGATCCTGCCTCAACAGGCATCAGAATCAAAATAAATGAAAAAAGCTGTAATTCAAACTTTTCAAAGAATAAAACAAGCCAGACTTAAATTAAGTCAAATAATCAGGCAAAGTTATATTACCAGTTCATTATAAGAAAGAAAATGATCTTCAAAGGTTTAAATACATGGGTATTAAATGGTTTGTTTGCATGTATGAAAAGTAATTAGGAAGAGATGAACTCGCAAAGAAATCAGGGTGGAACTGGTAGAAAGCTCCCACTGACTTGGGAGCCAGAAATAAAATCTTCTGAAAGTTGCTTGGTAAATGAAGAAGTTTAAATTCTAGCAGAAAATGAATAAAATATGAATAATCAGTAAAATATGAATTAAAATATGAATAATCAGTAAAATCACATCAAAATATGACCAACATAACACCGGACCATGTCATCTGCATTGGTGGCCTCAGCCTGATATCCAGTCCAAGAACTAAATCAGACTCAGGTCTGGTGCCGACATAGGGTCAGATTAGCCCCAACTCAAAACTGATGTAAATGCATATATATATCTTTAAATGGCGTACACATATACTTACATCTTTAGCCATGATCCCAAAGGACCAAAAGGAGTTCTGCGTCAGGATAAAAAGAAAATGCTTTATATCACTCAATCTTCAGATACCTGCAAAATGAAAAGAATAAATTATTACAATGACTGGAACATTTCTAGTTTTACTCAATAATAATATATTTCAATAATTAAGCCCAGGTCAGATGTAGATTCGCATGTTTTCAAAGGATCATTTGAAGTTATTTGTGAACTAAGGCCCAGTTCAATTTGCTGACTGGGAAGCACACTATAGAAAGCTAACTACATCTCTATGGTTAGCTCCAATTTCTCTTTCATATTGGCAAACATACGCAAGATGTGATCAATCTTCTTTACTTTTAACCCCGAGAGCCTTTGAGAGACACATCTGAATACATTTTCCATGTAGAAAAGCACATTAGACCATCCCTAGATGCTCTGAACTTTTACTACGCTAAGAGTGCACAAGGCCTACTTCAGGTACCGAGCACGTCCGGAGGAGAGGCATCGTCCAACTTCTGCTACAGGTCACGAAAGCACGCTAACTTTATCACAACACCGCAAAACTACCGATGTGGCTTCACCGACAGGCCACAGCCACAGACAGCGGGGCTTCACGCCACAGCAGCAGCCTTCACATCATATGTTGACAGCAATGTAGAAATCTTTTGTTGACTGCAGCTAGCTAACCGTCGCTGCTAACAGCGAGCTTCAGGTTCAGCTCGCTGCTGCTAGCCTTGCTACTAGTTAGCTCCTGCACGCTTTGAGCCGATACACAACAAATTCAGAGAACCCCGCTCCCCTGCTGCACAATACAGCCTCGTCCGAACAAGAGCTGCCACTGTGAAAAATAAATGGACATTCACCACGTTAAATAGAGTTAAAGTGGTGAATCTGTGCACTTACGAGTGCACTCTCTTGTCTCTTCGACGGCTGTTGTTGTTGGCATTTGAGAATGGAGGAAGAGGAGGTCTAAATCCCATCTAAACAGGAAACAAACTAGGCAATGTCGATATACTTAATCCGTTTTACAAATAAATCGAAGAGATATACATTTCACATATAATACAGTATTTACCCAGAGGGTTTATTTTACATTATACGCTTTTTTAGGGGGCGCTAATTCAGTAAGGGATGCCAGGATTTGCCTGTTGGTCAAGTATGGCAGCTGGTAGTTTTCAATCGGTGCTGACTAACTACCGAAGATTCTGCTTTTATTCATAAGTAACAAAATAATGAGCGACTAACCCAGACTTTTGAACTCTTTTCCCTCTGGACTGCTGCTATATTAAAAAATGAGTAAGCCATCCTAGTTCATCAAGAAGGATTTATAAGGGTTGAAGGTGAATTCAGCGGCCTCAGTCTAACAAACTTATTCAGGTTAAGGCAAATAAAAAATATCAAAATTGAAAGAGCGAACAAAACTTACAAAATATATATTACTCTTAAGTATACATTTGTTTTTAGATTGCTAATATAATCTGTTATTGACGTCTAAGTGTGAGCGTTACCTCCGAATGCCTCAAAAACAAAACTAATTGATAATACTGGATTAGCCTTACAGACTGTGCATTTTTAAAAACAAATAGTTTCTTCGCAAAATTTTCAAAGCACAATTTCTTTGTTTAAAATTACGAAATAAGGTTATAGCTCTTGTAATGACTGCCTGAACTACAAAAACAACGCGAAGGCTTCAACATTATAAACACTTTCATTTTAAAATAGGAAATTCAAAACTTTGCAAAGACATCACATATTCCCTAAAATGTAATATTTTTATTTTCACATAAGCACAATTATTTACATTATTGCTATAGAAGCCGAAGACTCTAATAAAAACAACAACAGATAACTGCATAAAGTAGATCAATAACTAGTTGTTTGTTAATTACCAGCTGGTTATTTTAGCTAGGTGCTAACTCAGTTGAGAAACTGTAATTTCCGCTGCTTTGTTAGCCCAGCTGCTAGCGGACAAGCTAACTTCCAGCTGTCATCCAGATCCGTGCTACAGTTAGCTCAAAGTTCACGCTGTAAGCTGCGAGTCTGTGTTTTTAATGCAAATTTAAAACATTCAATCGGTTAATGCGTAATTGCATGAGCTTTGTGCCGCGGAAGGCCAGTATCGCCCAACAAGTCAGTAAACGGATCTTACCGGTTCACTTCCCAAGTTAGCAAATGCACTCAGTTACTAGCCCAGCTCACAGCAGCGCCTCTCACAATCTGATCTTGGCGGTGTCTCGCCTCGGCCTGCTCTGATTGGCCAGCGTGGAGGAGACGAAAGCAAAACAGTACAGAAGTCCGTGCCCACACGCTACATCTCGTGGGATTGGTGGAGAGTAGCCATTGTTAGAGGTGCGTGTGCCGCCATCTGCTGCACAGGAGTGGGACAGTGCTGTTCATTTTCCCGCACTTTGCTTGTCGTGTTTCCTGCTTCAAAACAAACCTTCAAGTGAATGTACTGATCGCTTTAGAGGCAATCAAATGTACATTTAGATCAAGTTTCTAGTTAAAACATAAGAGAAGAGGACATTTTTCTTATCTTTGGATAGATAGATAGATAGATAGATAGATAGATAGATAGATAGATAGATAGATAGATAGATAGATAGATAGATAGATAGATAGATAGATAGATA
>NW_006800009.1:1000168-1012986 GCF_000485575.1 Poecilia formosa | reverse complement strand
CATAGATAGATAGATACATAGATAGATAGATACATAGATAGATAGATGACTTGTGTGTTATATAGATTAATTACTTAAGCATTTCTTGTAATTTTGACGATTATTTGTACATTTACGTCAAAATGAATTAGAAATATAAACCCAAAATAATTCAGTCTCTAAAAAATTTGAATATTGGGAAAACATGAAATATTGGAAACATATAATGTGGCACCCTAATCAGCTAATTAACTTATAATTAGCAGGTCTGTAGCAGGTTTTCTGTCTGGATTGCCCTATATGTAACTCGTTCATCTACTCTGACCAGTTTCTCTGTCCCTTCTGAACAAAATATTCTTTCTATACTGTTGAGTAGTGTGTTGCAAGATTTCTAAAGATTTTAGTATTGTTTTATATCCTAACCTTGGTTAAAATTCTCTCAAACTTTATCCCTAGTCTGTCTGCTGTGTTTCTTGGTCTGTTTGTTTGCTGATGTTCTCTGTTCTAATCGTCACAGAACAGCTGGATTTATCCCATGACTAAATTACACATTGGTGGATTTGAACTAAATAGTTGACCTCTCTTGGGAGTTTGTTTGTTTGTTTGTTTGTTTTTTGTAAATGACTTCATTAACAAGTTTTAAAGTAAACAGAGATTTCAGATGATTAAAAACTGAAATCTCACTCTATGAGGATGTGCTACTCTCTTAATCTTTCACAGAAATGTGAACAGAAAGTCTGGTTGTAACTCTGAACAAAAACAGAAATCATAAGGTTGTTGATACAACCTACATCTAAACACAGTGTGACCCTTTAGCTTTGTCACAGTCAGTTTTTTTTAAAGCAGTTTTGTTTAATTGTACTTTATTGTCTGCATGCATTTAAATCTATACGATGCATAAAGTTTAACCTGTTTTAACAGGCAGACTGAAAGGTGCAATAAAAAGAACGAAACATATTTCTCTTATTTGCTTATTTGCAAATACAAATTAGATGTCGGAATGACTAAAGTTGTGCATACATTCAGTCCATTTACCATTTCACCATGTGCAACATTGCTCATTTTATTGCATTATTAGTCAATTTATTAATAGCTACACTTAAGAATCTCAAGAGCCACATGTAGCTCTGGAGCCACAGATTGTGGACCCCTGCTCTAAAGCATGACAGTCATTTAATGCCATTTTAATAAATGTTCTTTACAAGAGCTGCAGAGGAACATGAAACTCAATTTTTGCTATTACATCCCAAAACAATAGAAGTCACCACCAACTAATACTAGTGAGGTTTGCTCCAAAATAACCTTTTTAAAAATTGATCAAAATCATATTTTCTTTTTATTTCATTTCATTTCATTTTGTTTTGTTTTGTATTATTTTTGTTGTATATTTTAGCAATAACTTAAACAAGTATGAACTTTGCATTGTTTAGTGCAACTGCTGTGTGGCTTTTGTGTAGTGTTTTTGTTTAATGAAGCGTTTCTGCGGGGGTCTGTGCTTGGACCCTTGGGGGTTGTTGTTTGTGAGTTATGCCAGTAAATTCAGGTTTCATAAGCTCAAAATAAGCAATATCAAAAACAAAAAACAATTCTTTTCATAACGCTGGCTACACAAATATCGTTATCCTCAATTTCACCTAAACAAAACTCAGTCAACATAGCTTATTTTTTACTGACAAAGCCAGCAGAAATGTATATAAAAAGTATAATTAAAGTGTAATTGTAGCTTTCAAAGCCTTTGAAAGCTACAATGCTTGTAAGGGACATGGATACTGTAAACAAAATATCACTACAGTCCATGACTTTGTCTATTTTACACTCCTTTCACTATAAAATGACAGCGATGGCAAAAAGGAAGCTGATGTCCACAGATACAGTATCAGTGACACTGCTGTGTGGTGTGTTCATAACATTTGTGGCAGGGTGGATTCATTTTTGCATGAGATAAAACCGAGCGGCGCCTCCTGTCAGCTCAGCTCAAAGCCATATTTTAGACTGCTTGAAAAATTAGCTGTACTCTGTAACTTTTTTTATCCATAATAACATGGACTCATTGGGAGACAAAATTTTAGTCTCCCAATGCCTTCTTCAGGATAAATATTAACTATAAGGAAAAAAATATATTAGTGAAACCCACATTTTAAAAAAGGTCATAATATAATATTATGCCACCCATTTTGAAAAAAAAAAAAAAAAACTCAAAACAAGAAAAAAGCTATTTTGTATCTTTTTTTAATTCACAGTGATTATATCAGTTTGACATATTGATTCAAAATAAATTGTAAGCCACGCACTAAAATAAAAGCTTTGGAGGAAACTCATGTTCTTAGCTTTGGTTTCTAGATCTATTTTTGGTTCACATATTTCTGTTTTGTTTCTTTCAAATTATTGAAGTAAAAACTGTGGTTGAGCAGGAATACCGTAATTTTTAGATGATTATGAGTGTTTCTGCAGGAGTGTAGAGTCTGTCCTTGAGGACTCGTCACATGTTAACCAGCCAACCTTGTGCAATAAATGATCAAATTCAGGTACAAACTGTGTTTAGTGTGCATGCTCTTTGTGTTAATGCTTTTGGAAATAATAAAGATGCATTTTTGACAAGGTGAGGCCATGTTTGGTGGTTGATCAATAAAAACAAGAAAACAGAGGGAACATGCATAAAAATACTTTTAAAGAAGGGTTTGTTCCTTGTTCCAATAGTAAGTTTCCACTGATTATAGAGTATAAATTATGCATAAATAATGTTCAACTGACTTTTTTTCTTTGGAATTAGTAGTACTTGCATCTTTTGAGAGCATAATTTAGCATCAGAAAAAAAAAAATCCTCCCACATGTTTTCTGCGTCTCCTTACATGACTTGTGAAAATCCATACGGGACGTTTGATGGGTTTCTTTCAAATTTTGGCTTCCTTCTCGCCACTCTTCCATTTCTGGAGAAAACTATTTCTAGTTGTCATATCATTACATTGTTCCACCTAAGTTGTTGATGCTTTCCATTTTCAGACGATGGATTGAACAGTGATCCATCACATGATCCATCACATGATCCATCTGTCCATAATAGATATGTTCCTGAACAGAAACATATCTAATCATTTTGGGTTTTTTGTCCTTGATGTACTGGTTGAAAAATGACATCCTCTGTCTCGTCTGACTTTAAAAGCATAGCATTTAAAAGTTCTCTAGTCTTCTATGGCTTTAAGATGGTAGGGCTTTGTGTGTCTGTTTGTAGTCTAGCTGGCTTTGTAGAGAAACAAAGCCTAGTATTCTCAGCAATACACCGGAATGTCATTCCATGATGTGGTCTGATAATTTTCCTAAGCAAAAACATTTATGTGTGTCTGTTTTATCCTAATTGTGTATGTGTGCGTGTGTGTGTGTGTGTGTGTAGCATAATTGGCTCAAACTTTGAACCCTTAGTTTGTGAAGGTTTATTATTAACACGAACAAACTGGAATCTGTGAGACAAAAGTGATCTAAATAAGACTAGTGTATTTCCTTGATCCCCCTTTCCTTCTAGGACAGTGGTGTCCAAAGTCCTAGTTTAACGAACCTGGATCCAATGATGGCTCCTTAGATGCCCTAAGAAGAACATTGACATGCTGAAAAGGTCAAAACGTGGAGGATGCCAGCCCTTGAGGACTGACTTTGGACACCCCTGTTCGAGGAGAAAACTGTGATCAGCTGTTTTGTACACAGAATTGAGGTTTTACAGAACAAGTACGAAGACAAGTCCTTTGAGGCCAGGAAAGCATCAATTGTGACTTTCATCTATGACTTTCATCGGGGTTGTTTCAGTCACTGAAACCTTGATGAAAGGAGTCAAATAACTCAATACTGTGTAAATGCTCACACAATAGCTATGTGTTTTATCAAGGTGTTTTGATCTAGTGTGGATATTTTAAATTAATGGCTTAATCATGACATCAACAGACCCATTTAATAAGGGTAGGTTAGTAATGCATAACACCCAACAGTGTCCCAACAGTGCTAACAACTGTTCCAGCATGCAGCTCATTCATACATGCCGGTATGATTGTATATGAGTGGATCAACTGGGGTCATCATAACGAATAAGATTAGTTGTACAAATACAGTCCTTATCCATTCCTTTATAGAGGCTATATGCAGAGAAAGAGTTAAACTGTCAAACTGGGTACATCTGAATTTACACAGACATACTTAAATAATTTTTAATAAAAACAACCACTGCCCTATGATGGACTGTGTCCCTGAACCCCACCTCTCCCCAATGACTGCTGCAGATAGGCATTAGTCCCCCATGACCCTGCAAAGATAAGCGGGTGGAAGGGTGTCAGGGTAAGCTTGTTTCTTTATGTAAGTTGTGTTTTACACTACAGTAAATAATGAATTAGAAATATTAGAATATTTTTGTTAATTGTCACGCAAGCTGCTTTATTTTTCCTTTCAGTTTAGATCTGAAAGGATCCTCAATTGGTCCCCGAAATAAAGCAACTTACACAAGAACATGCTGCAAACCTCTGCTTTCTGCTCAGCTACTTCCTTCGCGCATGCGCACATGGAGCAACAGACGGGCTACTAAACTGGTCAAACAGCGGGTGTAAAAATGGTAGGTAACCAAAATAAACACAAACCCAGGCACTGGCTTTTGTGCCATGAAGGCTTATCTATCAAGACTGATGGAATAATGTCGAAGCGCATGATGTGTCGCGTTTTGTGAGCCTCACAGTGCTCAGTTAATTGTTTTCGCTGCTGTTTCAGGGAAGGTCAGTTGATATTTTGAGAGCAGCTAGCAGCATTAGCCACACGTCCCTTTTTGGCAGTCTGGTAACTTCGGCTGTAAGCAGGTCAACCGCTGGACCTCAAACACGGACGGGGTCGTTTCACTAAAATCTCTGCCTGTTCATAACAGCACTGACACTTTTGTGCGGAGGATATATCCTCATGATTGTTGTCAATACATTCTGGCTAACTCAGCTAGCGTTAGCCAGTGCAAGTTACTAGCTGGGATGTAGACAAAGCTAACCCAAATGTTTCCCAACGATGACCAGGTTCGTCTCTAAAGGCAAACGAACATTCATCTCAATCCACGCGTGATTAATGACAGAAATCAGTTAAAATGTCAGGCGGGTCAATAGCAGCTCGTTGAACTCAACCTTTACTATTCGCTTCCAGGAAATACTGCTCTGCAGAGAAGTGTCCAGATGATCCAGCTGGTCGAGATCTTTCCCTTCAGTTTGACCACTTTGCTTAGTTTCCTTTATAATGTAAAGTTAGAAATATTAGAAGGGGGGAAAAATGCATAGTACAATTTTATGCACCCTGCGGATATTTCTACAAATGCATAGTTGTGTTCAGCCCTTGGGTTCAAAGCCCAGACGCATTTGCTTATCTGTCATCTGAAATGAAAACATAAGAGATAATCTGCACATCCAAGCTCCCAAACTAAGTTTGATAAATTTCCTAAATGAGCAGTAGCACTATAGCTGATTTAATCTACAATTCAGTTCATTGGAAACCATGAACTGGGACTGTTGTTACCATATTGTAACCTTATGTAAAAACAAACAAACAAAAAAACAAGGTATCAGCCTAAAGATTTTTTGCCAAAAATGGGCTAACTGCTTGTATCTAAAGCAGTTTTCCAGCTAATATCTTTCTGTGTGTTTTATAAGAGTGACAGCCAATTTGGGTTTTTCTGCATGAGAAAAATGTAGTTGTCTTTTCTTCCGCCAGCTGTCAAACATTGCACAGCAACAGGTGGACAAAAGGCAATGCTTTTTACTGTATACTATAGTCCATACAGCTGAAGAACATTGGTGTCTAACAGGTCTTTTCTCCAGCACTTTAATATCCCAGTAGAAGGACATTAAACCGGCTACGGTATGCTAAAAGTTTTCACTTGGTTTTGAACCATAGTGTTTGGAAACAAGATAGTCATGTGCAGCTTTGCTTAAGTTATTATGAAAGCTTCTGGGCCTCATAGATGCCTATGAACTAACATTGTATCACTTTTATGTTTCAGTATTCTTTACTCATATATGATTGATTGGAGCTGACCGAAAGTTAAAGTCTCTCCTGCAATCTGCGCTCCTTGCCTGTTTTGATTTAATTATTTATTTTTATATTTCTCAGTATTTTCGGCACAGCGCTTGCGTTACACTCCAGACTTGTTGCACCTCTGGCTCCTCGCGATGGCATCTTATTTCCATCCTCATGTTACGTCTGTGACTGTAGTTATCTGCGGGGCCCTCAGGGGTACAGCATGTGCTCTGAGTATCCACAACATCCCTCTTCAGAAGAGCCCGTGTTGCTCTCACACAGCGTATAATTACCATCCTGTTAAACGCCTGTTTGTCGGGGTTACTGTATAGGTTTCTGAGCGATTTCTTGCCTCCTGGATGTGTTTTAATGTTTGCGTCTCGCTGTTTGTTTTCATTCTTGTGTCTCTCTGTGTCTGTGCGCTGGTTTTTGCTTTGCCCGGTCTGATGCCGCTTGTCTCTGACCACCCCTGTCCCGTGTGTGCGCAGCATAAGCTGAAGTCTTCACAGAGGGACAAGGTTCGGCAGTTCATGTCCTTCACACAGGCTGGGGAGAAGACGGCCGTGTACTGCCTCACGCAAAATGACTGGAAACTAGAAGTTGCGACGGACAACTATTTTCAGAATCCAGAGCTTTACTGTAAGGAATCCATGAAAACCTCGGTGGACCGGAAAAAGCTGGAACAGCTCTACAATCGTTACAAAGGTAAGGCTCGATAACTCGCATCCTGCTCTGCATGCTGTTACCGCAGTTCTTTAAAAGTATTTATACCCATTAAACTTTTCTGTTATAACCATAAACAGTCAGCGTATGTTATTGGGATTTTATGTGATGGACCAACACAAAGGAGGGAATAATTATGTAGTAGAGAAAAAAAAGCAGTAGATGTTCAGTGAATTGTGGTTTGTATTTGCAATCAACTTTCATTACTGTTTTTACCGTCAGAGGTCATTTATTATAACCTCGGTGTCGCTCCAGCTGTTCTGTGAAGACTTTAGAGGTTTGTTCGAGAAAATTAGTTTACAAACAGCTTAATGAAGACCCAGGAACACCGCAGGCGGGTCACAGATAGCGTTTAGGAGAAGTTTAAAGTAGGCGTTGGTTGTAAATGTCAAGCTACCGAGGCATGTCCTCTTGGTAGGACGGCAACTTGCCGTTAATGACAGAAAAATCCAAGATTCCTACGTTGACTCTGGATGAGCTGCAGGTATCCACGGCTCAGGTGGGAGAACCCGAACAAATATTAGTCGCGTACTCCATGAATCTGGCCTCTATTGAAGAGTGGTCCTCAGAAGGTTACAAGAAGACCCCTCTACCATAAGCCACTTGTTTAATATTGGAATGAAGAAAAGTTTATTTTTCCATCATCATAATGTCCCACCCCCTTCTATCTGAGCTTTCAGATTTGGGGTATGCTAATCTATATCCGTTGTAGGCATAAAAGACAAGTCCATCCTACTGGCCAAGTGTATTATTGGAAAGCAAAGTTGCAATTTGATATGTTGTGCAGCTCTGTTATAGGTCAAAGCATATTCATGTGTTAGAATGACCCAGTCAAAGTCCAAACCAGCTGCAAGAATCGAGCATTGACGTGGTTATCCTGCAGTCTGACTAAGCCTACTGAGTGATTTTACAAAAATGTCTTATTCCTAGTTGCGTAAATTGGAATCATACAGGAAACGAGTTGCAGCTGTTATTGCAGCTAAAGGCGTTTTGGGGCTGAACGCAAATTCCAGCCAAACTTCGGATTTCTATTTGTTGAAAAGTTTCCACATCGTCTATGTCTCACGTCCCACTGCGTATTGATGTCGCTACGTTGTGTTGGTCGGAGGTGTCGGCTGTGCCGCAACAAAGCAAAGCTTTTTGCAAATCTCTGCATCGCTATCTCATGTTGATGTAGAAAGCTTCACATAGTTGTGCTTTTGTTTTCTCCAAAACGGAGAAAAGTAACCCGACTCTTTGTTCTCGGTAGATCCCCAGGATGAAAATAAGATCGGCATTGACGGGATCCAGCAGTTTTGTGACGACCTCTCGTTGGACCCGGCCAGCATCACCGTGCTGGTCGTTGCGTGGAAGTTTCACGCCGCCACTCAGTGCGAATTCACCAAGAAGGAGTTCATGGATGGAATGACAGAACTGGGGTGAGTGTTTTTTTTTGTTTTTTTGTTTTTTTTTTATCAGCAGCCTGCTTTGCGCACTCCTAGTTTCATCTCCTGGTGGTTCTCCTGCTGTAGCTCCAAGGGAGGGAAGGCCGGCTAAATATAGATCCTCCCACGGCCCGGGTATTCTGTGTCTTCGTGTGATAATGAGAAAGTTGCAATGTTTTGACTTTTAAGGCTCGTGTCTCCGAGTCTGTCGGCCAGTTCGTCTTCAGCATCCAGGCAGTCCTGTCAAGGCTGGCTGGGTTATGCCAGCCTGTCATTATTTTTTGACATAACTGCACTGTTTTTTGTTTTTTTTTTTGTTTTTGTTTTAGGTGCGACAGTCCAGAAAAACTGAAAGCCCTTTTGCCAAGATTAGAGCAGGAGCTAAAAGACAGCGGGAAGTTCAAAGACTTCTACCAGTTCACTTTTAACTTTGCCAAAAATCCTGGACAGAAAGGTCTCGGTAGGTTTAATGGCACGGATGTCAGCTGAGATGAGGTCTCGTTTTGAGCAGATTAAAAATCTGAGCCGTTCCTCTTGTTGCAGATTTGGAGATGGCCGTAGCCTACTGGAACCTGGTTCTGTCAGGACGATTTAAGTTCCTTGATCTTTGGAATAGATTTCTTTTGGTGAGTGAAAATGGTGCCAGTAATTCATATCCCATCATTCATGCCCTACAATAACCCGATTTGAAAGCCTGTGCAGTCTCTAGCTTTTGTGCAGTACATTACTGAACTGAAATTACTTAATGGGTTGAGTTCAGCTTTAATTTGAAAGTTAAGAAACTGGACACAATCCGTCATTAGAGGGTCAATCTGTGGGGTTGTGGTTCAGTCCAGACATCTTAAGCAAGGGGTGTCCAAACGTTTTGTCACATGGGCCAAAATCATAAGCTCAAAAGTGCTTGCATGCTAAAAAAAAAAAAAAGACATTCTTAAAACCTAAAATCACCAGAAATGTTCTCATTTTTAGTCTTTTTATCTACTCAACAATAAACTAAGCATGGCCCATTTTAATTAAAAGTAATAAACTAATCAGATTTTTTTTGTGTGAATTGGATTGTGGGTCCAAAACGTCATTTTGAGCTCAAATGAAGAAAACCGAAAAAGACATTTAGTCTAATCTCAGCAATAAAACCAGGATCTTGGTCAGTGTTCATTTGAAAACACCTGCTGTATTTAGCCAAGTTTTAATAAAGCAATTAAAAGCTGATTTGGATGCACACAGGTGTACTTTAGAGTATAATTTAGTGAGAAGATGTGGTCCTGTTTACCATGAAAATAGAAGGAAACCAGAAAGTTTGGTAAACATGATCACTTTATGTTGTATCTAACATTTTTAAAGTAGATTTTAATTGAAAAGTTGTAGTTTTGTCCTCATGTATTTCATTTTTGTAGTCAGGGACCTGCTTAAAATGCTTGGACCCTACTATGAACACCTGTGTTCTACACAGGGGTGTAAAAGCCGACATTATAACAGCTGCTGAGGAATCTCACCTGCTTTTCTTTTTTTTAACTGTGAAAATTAGAGCTGCCAGATACATTGAGCCAAAATTATTGTCTATCAGTAAATCAAACCTACAAAGGATTGTTTGGATGAAGCATCCAATAGGATATAATCTTTAAAATACCATACATTCACACTATGCATGGCTATAATACACAGTGACTCTCAGACCTGTTAAAGATGACGCGTAATACATATTTTTGAAGCTTATTCTATAAGTAATAAGCACACTTCAGCTGAAATACATATTTGAAGGAAACAAAATAAAACTTGTGCATTAACCCAGTGCTAGTAGTGTGCACATTTCAAGTATGCAGCATCTTATGACCATATCGTTTGTCCAGAGTAGGCGAGCCTGCAATCTTCTTCCCATTAAGTATTTGTTTATTCCAACAACTTCGTGGGAAAGCGTTTTAGAAGAAAAGGAAGTGGCAATGTGGTGAAGCAAACCCAGATGCAGATAATCGGTCGTCTATCCAGCTACTGGAAAAACTCCATCTTAAGAAGGTTTACTGAAAGCATTGTAGCCAACTTATAACCTTATTACTGCTTTACCTGCCAACACCAAGAGGACTGCAGACAAAGAGAGCCAGGATACACCTTACTTAAATAACATTTATTGTAGTCCAGGCAGTTCATCGGAGAATACCTAACTCCGACTACTGCAATCTTCACCCCATCAGGACTTTCGTTCTCCTCGGCAGTAGGTGAATTTGTGCCGGAAACCTTTGGATCTCAGCGAGCACATGTAAAAAAAAAAAAAAAAAGAAAAGAAAAAAGGAACAGATGAAATATGGATAATATTTCATAAATCTGTTTTTGTTTGTTTTTTTGTTCAAAACCTTTCATGTAGAGATTTAACTTTCATCGTTTTTGACAGGTTTAGGGTTTAAACTTTATGAAGATTTTAAATAATTTCAGTATCTTTATTTATTTTTTTGTCGAAAATGTCTCAAAACATTAAGCTAACGCTGATGAGGAGAAGAGCAACTTAAAATTCCTGGAGAACCATTGTGTTTAGGTATTTGAGAAGGATTGAAAAGCCCCATAATTAACTGTAGGCTGGTAGACATGAGCGCCTTTACTTAGTGGGAAAAGTTCAGAGAAAAATGCAGGATGCCAGACGGACGCTGTACTAATGTGCTGTTACACAGGAAGTTATTATCTTACATGGTGTCCTGACAGCCCCGCTGGTCATATATATATATATATATATATATATATATATATATATATATATATATATATATATATATATATATATATATATATATATATATATATATATATATATATATATATAAAGTTATATGTTTATTTAAAGCAATGCTAACTAAAAATCTAGAAATCTGACATGTTAACTCAAGAAGATCTTTAATCTGAACTTTGGAATCAATTGGTGATTGCTAAATTGAAACTTATAACAGAAACGAAAAGTGAAACCAATATATTATTATTATTTATGCATAACATTATACAAAGTTAAAGTGCTACACAAAAGCACCAGACGCTGGAAAAAGTTCTAATTTTGCTTTAAATGTCCCACTTTTGGAACCAGAGAGATAAACCGGGTGGACTGGAATAAAACATTTGTTGGATTTAATTCGACAAGTTGGCCCTTCAGTATTATGCTGCTTCAAAGAAGTGTGCTCTGTTGTGATATGACGATGTATTTGTTTTAAAGACGAGGGGAAAACGAGGTGTTTTCATCAGCTCTTGTCCGTTACAGGAACATCATAAACGATCCATCCCAAAGGACACGTGGAACTTATTGTTGGACTTTGGTAACATGATTGCAGATGACATGTCTAACTATGACGAGGAAGGTGAGTCTGCAGTAACAAAATACACACAAAGCGTCTCTTTTTCTCTGCTCCATCACGAGTTAACCAGCGGTGTATCTCTGCTCTCTCCGAAGGTGCGTGGCCCGTCCTTATAGATGATTTTGTGGAATTCGCTCGACCAATTGTTACAGGATCCAAACGTAAAACTCTCTAAATCCGATCCCGACTCTGGAAAGCCAGAACATTGTTTCTTTCACAGCGACATCATTGTTTTTTTTAAGACTCTGTACAAAAAAAAAGTGGAAAAAAAAACCCTGTAGACTTCAGAAGAGAAAACAGAAGCACTTGAAACCGTCTTTCAGGGAGCCGAGTTGAGAAACAAACTGGCCACATTTTCGGTCTCCTTGAGACGGAGGCGCCGTACGGACATCGCCAGTGTCTCAGCGTCCCGGAGGGCCCCCTGCGCTCTGCTCCGGGAGGAGCGCCACAGCCTCACCACTGGGCCGACGAGGACACGGCACCGACACGAGGTTCACCCGCCGTGCGTTCTTTAAACGGACAGGACAGAAGAGAGCTGTGTGTTTTAAGATTCTTCCAGGTCATCTTTGTTTTGGTATATGAAGCTCTGCGTGACTGTGCAAACATCCCATGTCTTAACTCCAGCTTTGGGACAGAGTGCTCGCGACACCAGCACCAACAGAACTGTTGCAGTTTTTAACTGTACATACTGTATCTAATGGGACAGATGACAAAGAGAGCTATAAGAAGAATAATATAATTATGTTCAATTTATAAAATGCAAAAAGATGATTGTTTTATGTACAGTAAAATGCTCAGATCTCTAAACGGTGATGCCTCAATATTATGGATAATAATGCTGTTGGTTTAGTTGTTCGGTGGACGTCCAGTCATGGAGTTGTGAGCTCATTGAAAGCATGTTCTAAAATCATTTTACGTCACCTCGGGCTGGTTTCAGAAATAAAGTTTCACTAAAGTAAAGGCAGTGCTTTGATTTAGATAACTGATACTCGCTCATTTGTCTGGATAATTTCGGTTCTGAGTGGTTGTACGTAGGCATGGGCCGGCTGTCGAGGCGTAACGAAGGTTCTGAAACGTTTCGGGTTCAAAACTTTGTCTGGAATTTATTTATTATTATTATTATTATTATTTAAAGACATTTGAGGTGCCAGAAAAAGTGCCCAAGTGAGGAGTTTTCTCCAGGTGTGTCCAACACAGATTAATGCAGACCGGCCCCTCTCCCACCTGTTGCTGAACACTACTTAGCAACTGGCTAAAAAAGAAAAACAAATCTGCTCCTTATTTCTAATGCTAAAGACAAATTCTACTGTTTTGAAGTATTTGTACAAATATATATATATATATA
>NW_006800009.1:986860-1000158 GCF_000485575.1 Poecilia formosa | reverse complement strand
ATATATATATATATACACACACAGCTCACACATTGCAGTGCAGCCCCTCCCCCACCTTTTTCTGGGAAAATTGTGTGTCATCTTGCTGCTAAAAAAAAAGGCTGCTGCATTTTTCTCATGCTTTACAAAAAGCATGATTTGACCGTCTGCAAATATTTCTGGTCTTGAGTAATGCAGTCGTTGGCCATGCTCGTCACTCCACAATGTTACTGCACACTGCTGGTCAGATGGCTGAAAAAAATTTGCTTTTTTTTTTTTTTTATCTTACAGAAAAATACTAATTTGTATGGCAAAAGTTTGGGTTGCAAAAAACATTTGGTGTAAAGTAAAGCCGCCTTGTCCCTCCCAAGTCTGTTACTGAGCACTGCTGGTCAGTCGGCTAAAAAAATTAAACTACATTTTATTCATGCTGACATAAAAATGTTTTAAAAATACAACTGGCAAACATTGCAGGGATTGTTTGGAATAAAAGCAAGTTAAACCATTTCAAAATTTTAGTTTTAAATTTGTGCTAACACCGTTACGACTTCACTCAATAAAAATACACTGCTCAAAAAAAATAAAGGGAACACTCAAATAACACATCCTAGATCTGAATGAATGAAATATTCTCATTGAATACTTTGTTCTGTACAAAGTTGAATGTGCTGACAACAAAATCACACAAAAATCATCAATGGAAATCAAATTTGTTAACCAATGGAGGCCTGGATTTGGAGCCACACACAAAATTAAAGTGAAATGTTCCCTTTATTTTTTTGAGCAGTATATAATACTGTGAGAATCCCACACTGGCCCATGCCTAGTTGTAAATATAATGTAGTCGAATTTTCCCACTGTTTCTTTGAGAAAAACTGAAATCAGTCTAGAAAAGAAATCTTTCTTTATGATTATTTTTAACAGACGACCCCCCTCGGCAGTATTTGTGTCACTCTAAAACCTAATTTTCAAACTTTACAGTTAAGAAACGCTCAACCTGTAGGATTGCATGGCATAAATCTGTGTGTTTTGGCAGCGAGAAGTTGTTGTTTTTTTATTTCTTCAGAAGTTGAGAAAGCGACGACCGGACAACAGAGTAAGCCTTAAGAGTAAATGCCTGTCTGATATTTCTGTACCTGTCCCACCCAATCTGTTTCAGTGTTACTGCAGGTAGTGAACATCAGACTGTGTTGTCGATGCATCGTTTTTGTAGCCTAAGTATATCGCTCATCTGAGAGAGAAGTATAAAGCATGAGTTTTTCCATAATCCTAGATGTATTTAGCTTATTTGTTTGATGAGACTGATCATGGAAATGTCCCAGAATACAGCTGTGCAGCAAAGTATAAAGCAGAAATATGGTGATGCAGTTGTGAAAAGTATTTAATTTTTTAAAAATTATTATTAGTATTATTATTATTATTATTATTATTATTATTATTATCATTATTTGCCATGAGCCAGATGAGCTTGTTCATTAACCGAACTCACGTTGCGGGACACCTTGTGCCACTGATCTGCGGTAGAAGACGACCATGTGTCTTAAACTAGAGCTCATTTGTTCTTGATGTTTTGATGAAGTTGCTGCTTGTCCTCTTTGTCTTTTTTTTTCTTATAAGAGCTGGGTGATGCTTTATTTTATTCTTAAATAAAATGTATATTGGGCACCATATTTTATTATGATTACCTTAAAGGAGCTGCTCTATTAATTTGTGTAATAATGGGTTAAAATATTGATTCAGATTTTTTATTTATTTATTTATTTTACTCAAACCACCTTTATTACACTTATTTACCTTTAGTTATTAATTCAAGATATCAGATTTTGTTTTGCATTAGCAATTCTTTTTGTCTCGTTGGGGATTGTTAAAGGACTCGTATTAGTTTTTTAGACTGATTATAGACAGTATTTAAATCTATTTTACATATATTTTCTTACTGTTGAGGTAAGAAATGAGACATGATCATAAGTTGATCATAAATTACTACTTTTTTAAGTTATTAGCAACCTTTTAATTGTAGAACTGATCAACTTTATCAGTGACCTACAAGTTCTTTGTTTGGATGCAACCAATTTTATAATTTTACCACTATTTATGCTTTAAAGTCAGTGTAAAGTGACAGTTTTACTCCAATGAGTCAAACGCTATAAAGAAATTTTAATAGATGTTTGCCCAGAACTCCAGGCACATTTACTGTATGTTTGCCTTCACTTACTTGTGAGGATGTGCTGCTTTAAGTAAATATTGGTTTAGTTTCATTTTCTACATATCTGAAACAGTTGTACATGTAATCAGACAACAAGCTGTTTCACGCTGTCGATTATTTTTATGAAAAGTCAAAAATATGACAAAACATCATATATGTTTTTGGAATTAGCATCAATACCGTTCAAATGTCTTCACAGTGACTCAGTAGGAATGTAACTTCGTCCCATGCTACGCTATGCAGACTCTCTGTCTGCGGCTACGAAGGTCACTCTAATGCTTGAAGTGGCTCCAAAAGCAGAGCAGTGTGACCCATTTTGTGATTAATGCCATTATTCTCAATTTGACCTCATGAGGGGGCTCATGGACAGTGTTCAAATCATTGTAATAATTTACTCTCAATATTGCCAGGAAGTTATTCAGTACTGGGAAAGGCCAAAAAAATGCATCCTGTCTTCATACAGCAGCTTGATAAATTTGACACTTTTTTTTCCCGATTCAAACACAACGCATGGTTGTGTTCAAGATCATGTCAATGTTTTTTAAAACAGCCGCTAAAATTCCTTGTAATAGGTGTTGCTGCAAATTTGTTTCTGAGGATTGAAGTTTTTGGATAATTTTCTTAATTTGGCCAACATGTAGTTTAAAGCATTGCCATTGGCGATGCCACCGAACCCCTCGGGTTCAACTGAGACCACTCTAGATTTGCAGATATGTGCTGATTATTCACCGCTGATTAATTTTCAGACTCCAGAAGCATTTGGAAGTAGAATTTTGTGTTGAATTTGGATATAATCCTATTATGTAATCAATTAAACGTTTAATAATTTTAGAGATTTGACTATAAACCTTAAAAGCATTGGTGGTTGAATGGGTGCAACCACATCAATATAAGTATAAATAACCATTATAAATAATACTGTAGAAATATGCTGTATTACAAGCAGTAGGAGGTATAATTGCTGTTTTTCTTTTATACATCTTTGGTCTGAATAAAACTGCTGTATTTTTGTTGACGGTTAAATCGATGGTGTGAAATCTGCAGGAAATAAGTTTCAGACGTTTGTTGTTTTCTAAATCTGACTTCGGATTCCAGGATTTCTGTCTCGTTTTTATCGCCTCGAGAAATGTCCAAAGGTAAAACTTTGAACTGCCGTCTCCGCTCGCATTAAATCGTCACATACAGGAGGAGCTTCTCTCCCTCCGTTTGTTTTGTGTGCAAATAAAGTGCACACCTGTGTGGATGTTACCTCTGCGGTGCGGCCCCTCCTCTCAGAGCGAGCTGTAAGGTGAGCCACTGAAAACTCCGGCTGCTTTGTTATTTACCCTCACAGCAGCTTGTTGCTCTCTGGGCGCTTGGGGATGAAGTAACCTTCATGTTGGAGGTTGTTTGTATGTTCGGTGGATGACCGGAGCTGTCTCACGATGGACAGAGAAACGAGAGGAGGAGATGCAGCTCAGCCGCCGGCGTGCTGCGAAGACGCTGACAGGTAAACGTTTCTAATATATTCTCGCTATTAGATCAGGGAGAGTCTAAGCGCCTGCTGCTTCCTCATGGGTGACCTTATGCAGCAGGCCTATTTGCATCACCTTCTTCCTCTTCGGATCATTGTTGTTCTCTTTTAATCCATCAGGCCACCATTAGAAACAGAAGCTCTGGTGTTTATTAAAGAACACAGACTGCTCCCGACTCCACTCGGGCGTAATTTAATACTTCACTATTCATCCAGGCGGGGCATTCGATCACCTGGCTGCAGCAACCCAACCCAGTGGAGGCAGCCAGGGGAGTTAGCTGTACAGCAGGAACACACAGAGAGGCGGAGGGGGTCAAGGGTTAGGGCTTTTTCTGTCGGCTTTGTGCACTGATGAGAGAGGGATTGTGTTCGCCCCCGCAGGATCGACCCCTACGGCTTCGAACGGCGACACGATTACGATTCCTACAAAGAGATGATGAATGAGTACGTGACTGTCCTCAACAGAAGGTCGATGAGGCGGTCCAAGCTCCTGCAAGACAAACCCAACGTGGAGAAGAACCTGACGGGTACAGGCATCAATTCGTACATTCCCTCACACAAGCGCTCACACCGCCTCGCCATGAAACCGCCTCAAACCTCAAAGCATTTAATCGAGACCTCTGGTGTTGACAGGCCAACCAACACAAAGCAGGACGTAGAACACAAGTCTACACTTGAGTTAAGGGACTATTGAGTTTAGTCACTTAACTCAATACTTTGACTGGGCCGTTCTAACACACGGAACACGTTTTTGATTTAAATCGTCTCTTTGTAGCTCTCGCTGTATGTTCAGGGTCACTGCCCAGCTGGAAGATGAACTCCAACAGGTTTTCTTCCAGGATGCTCCTATGTTCTGCTCCATTTATCTTCCTGTCACCTCCAACCAGATTCCCAGGCCCTGAAGGTCTGGGAAGGTTTAGCCAAATGATAAAGAGGCCAGAGGATCTGCTCTATTGTTAAAGTCATTTTTGCTGGTCTGAAAATATATGCTTAAGTTTATCCTTCATTTAAGTGAAGAACACTGTCAGCCATTGTATCCAGGCGTTTTGGCAAAATGTGCAGTTTTGAAATAATTTGGAAGTCCCCCTTTTAATCTCTGATCTATCTGCTGTGTCTCTTTGATTTCATGATGTTCTCATGTTTCATGAGAACATCATGATTTCATGATGTTCTCATGAAATCAAAGCTTTGAGGCCTTCACAGAAACGTTGCAACTAAGATTTAAATAACACAGGTGGACTCTATTTTCTGAATACAGGGCCTTTTCAAAGCATTAGATCGCACTGGATTTTATTTAGGGTTTTTCAGACCAAGTAACTTTTGTTTTGGTCTGTCAAATAAAATCAAGATAAAATACATTGAAGTTTGTGGTTGTAACATGACATGAAGATGAACGGTTCAAAGGGATTGAATCCTATTGCCAGTCACTGTGACCTCTGAAAATCTATTTTTGGATTTATTTATTTATTTTTTTTAAGTGAAAAGATTTGTGCGTAAAGGCGTTCCCAATGAGCACCGAGCCAGGATCTGGATGGCAGCGAGCGGCGCTCAGGAACAGCTGGAGAGTAAGCCGGGTTACTACCAGTCTCTCTTAGCCATGGAGCACGACGCCAAGCTGAAGGAGACCATTCACACAGGTGTGGTCATCCTGCTTTAAACACTCAAAGTGATCATTTAAGGAAAGAAATCAGCCACTTTTATGTCTCAAATCCAACACTGGTGACATTCTGCCTTGTGGGCAGACATGCACCGGACCTTTCCTGACAACATCCTCTTCAAGAGCCGAGCAGAGGAGGGTCTGCAGAAGGTCCTGTTCAATGTGCTGCTGGCTTACGGACACCACAACCAGGCCGTGGGCTACTGCCAGGTGGGTAAAACGCTGCGCTCTCCTCTCACATCCGTTCTACAAGACGGATTCTTAATTTTAACGGGATTTAAAGAAGTAGCCATTATGTAAAATGTATTCTTTCAACTATGCCTTCCTACCAAGACCTTCGCTCTTTGGAAAATGTTGTTTCATAACTCTCTGAAGATCTTCCTTTTCTTGTTCTTGACTCCTGCCAGTGATTTGCATCTTTAGGCACACCCTCAGTATTTACATTCATGCAGGTGTGTCTTCATTTTGACAGCGATCTGTCTCCGTCTTTGAGTCTCAGTTTTTTTTTTTATGACCTGATATTTTCTTGCTGCGTATTTGTCTCTCCAATGGGCCTAATTGTTTGATCAGCCTGAATAAGACTTCATTAAGATGCAGAAATCAGCAGCTTATTGTCCAGTTACTTTAAATAGGAGCTGTTTAGTAGTTTTCTTTTTTTTTTTTTTTTTTAATTTGACTCTTTGACCTGAACAGATTAAAATGTTAACCTCGGACATTTTCAGCATTCGATGGCATTCTTAACTTCTCCACATACAGCTCTGGAAAAAAAATTAAGTTTCTCTGATTTTACTTTTAATATGTATAAGTTTGAATAAAAAGAAGATTGTTCTTTTACTCCATGAACTACTGACATCGTCTCCGAAATACCAAGCACAAATTTAGTATTTATTTGCAGAAAATGAGAAATGGTCAAAACAACTAAAAAAAAAAAAGATTCAGACCTTTCAGACCTCAAATAATGCAAAGAAAACAAATTAATATTAATTTAGTTAACACTAAAGTTTGAACTCAGAAAGAGTTCAGAAATTGATATTTGGTGGAATAACTTTGAGGTTTTCAATGGGGTTCAGTGGTCTCTTCATTTTTTTCCAGAGCTGTATATGTTCTTAAGTTATTTGATCACCTTTAAAATATGGTTTTAAATATACATATATACATTTAATACAGAAAACCACCCAACTAATCTTTTTCTGTATTTATCTGCTGAACATTTAGTTTGCTTTTGTCTTTCCCAGGGGATGAACTTCATCGCAGGCTACCTCCTCATCATCACCAAGGATGAAGAGAAGTCCTTCTGGCTCATGGACGCGTTGCTGGGCAGAATACTCCCAGGTAGATCTATTCGCGTTTTGACAAAGAAAGATCCGGTCAGGCGGATGAACGCAAACAGCTGTGCACATCCGCCTGATTGGTTTGAATTCATGGTGGATTGTACGGACAAACCGTGACGCTTCCACCTCCGCGCTTCGCAGTTTGGCGTGAGATTATTTCCCCTGGTATTCTGTCTCGATATCAAGCGAGCTAGTGAAACATGTTCAGTGCGTTTCTGAAGGCGCGTTTATGTCAACGGCACCTGGAGCTGCTTCATTTAGCACACTGCGGTCTGCTTTTAGTGAGAACGTGACTTGAACTGCGAGGTTTCTGTCACCTGTTTGTAGACGTAAAAAAAAAAAAATTTAACGGTAATCTAAATGTGCTCCTCAGACTACTACAGCCCGGCCATGCTGGGGTTGAAGACGGACCAGGAGGTTCTCGGGGAGCTGGTGAAGACCAAAGCCCCCGCGGCGGGACAGCTCATGGCCCAGTATCCCGGCATATGGACACTGGTGGTGTCGCGCTGGTTCATCTGCCTCTACATCGACATCCTCCCCATAGAGGTAAGGAAAAACTTACTGGGCTGGCCCCAGAATCAACGTTAGGACCAAATATCAACTATCCTCCGCGTTCCTCTCTCTCTTCCAGACGGTCCTGAGGATCTGGGATTGCCTTTTCTACGAGGGCTCCAAGGTTCTTTTCAGAGTTGCTCTGACTCTGATCCTCCACCACCAGGCGGAGCTGCTGAGAGCGCGCTCGCTGCCCGACGTGTGCGAGTGCTTCAAGCAGATGACGTGTGGGTCTTTCACGCTCGACTGCCACACCTTCATGCAGGTGAAGGGCACAAGCTCAACATCAGTCAGTCCAACTAGTTTATCTATGTACAGGCATTATTCTAACAAAGAACATGTTTTTTTTCTGATTTTTTTTTTCCTACAGAAAATATTCACAGAACCTGGGACCCTGTCGATGACAACTGTTGATAAACTGAGAGAGAAATGCAGAAGACAGATCTTGGAGGAGGAATCCCGACAGCCGTGAGGTTTAGTCTCCTCCTCACCAATTTTATCTTCCTTACTTGTTTTAAGTTATAAAGCAATCTATGCGAACCTAAGTGGGTGTGCAACAGAACTGCCTGGATGCAATAAAACAGAAGAAAGAAGCTCCGTTTTGCTTGCTGCTGAATATATTAGCAGAGCTTTTGGTTCATTTCTGATACTGTGAGGTACAAAAATTTATTACACTGTAATTCAGCGGCCTGGGTGTAAACTTTGAGCCTTTCCTTTAGATTTTATCTGAAAAACCTGCTTTTCCTACGGTGAAGCTTATTTTTATTTGCGAAAAGTATTAGAAGCCCTAGCGTTATTTTCGTACTTGTATTGTTGCCACATTTTTGTCCAAATGTTCCCACGAAGACTTTTGTGTCTCCTGAGTTGAACTGAAGAAGTAAAATTGTACAGCTTGACTTTGGCGAGATTTGTATACTGTTTGTTTCAGCTGTTAACAGAAAAGAGGTCACGAAGGGTCTGATTACATTCTCACTTCCAAATACTGGAAGTGAGAATGTAATTTGCTCCAAATCTGTAGTTTTTACAGTTCGAAACACCTTTTAATCCAAAGTCTTCAGAAAATGATGAAATCTCAGCAAGTCTACCTGTTAATTTCTGAGCTCCATCGAGTCTTAAGCTTTTTAGATCTAGTAACGGGTACCTGACTTCTGAAGGGTTCCAATGGAGGGTCAAAACCTGATTTTTAAAATCTTAATTCTACTAGACAAAAAAATATATATATATAGCTCACTTTTTTGTAACCAACATGAAAAGAAACGCCAGCCTTTTGCACAATGGGTATTTATGAAATTGTCAGGCATTACGTCTAATCAAGGGGGAAATATAAACTGTTCAATTTTTTTGCATTTCTGAAAGCTAATGCAAAAAATAAGGTGTTCTTCAGAGTACAGGCACTGAGCCACATAATCTCCACCTAACTTGACCAATTTAAGCACAACACCTTATGAGAAGTTTTACACTTAAAGCTTTACAAATTATTTTATTGGGTCTCCTGGCAGAGGAACACAATGAAATTGATGCTCCAATACCCTAAAGTCATAGGGACAGTGAGCTGCTCAGAGCTGGATGGAGCCAAATACTGGAGGAAAACCAAACCTTCAGCCAGGGTTCCAACCTGCAAGACACTGACCCTAAACACAAAAGATAATTAGATTGAAGCGTTGTAATGTTAAAAGTTTAGACCAAAGCTCAAGAGGATCGAGAGAGATTTTAAAGTTAACATGCTCTTTAATCCAAGACTGAGCTTCAACCTCTGGATGTTCACAGCAGATTCAGAGACATCTTTAAATGCACACCACACTTTCCAGATTTTCATTTTAAAGCTTTTATAGTCGTGCATTAATGTTTCCCCTTTTTAAAATCTTGTGTCTTTGAAAATCTAGTTAAACTTTCACATTTTGTTCCAGTTGAGCATTTTATGACCTAAGTAAAATAGCTGAGATCTATAATTTTGAACAAAATTTTATACAAAAGAGCAGCTTAATTTTAGCCAATATCCTGCAAAATTGAATTATGAGTTCAACCCATCGGTTTAATGCTTTGAATTTTATTTAGTTTTTTTGCTCTGAACACCACACAATAGTTGTATAACAGTTTCTTTCACCAATATTTACATTGTGATGTTCTGCGTTTCTCTGCCAGGCATCGGTGATGTTATTTCACTTCCACTTCTAGGGAGTTCAAACAACCAGGAACAGGTCTGACCAGCAACAAAGGCAAAACAGACAGACATCTTTCCTTCTTTCACTTTTATTGACTTCTCCTTTAAAAAACAGTTCAAACAAGTCCAATAAAACATTAAATCACTATGTGTATATTAAGATGAGGGGAAAAAAAAAAGCATAAATATTTAATTCTACCTTGTAACAATGCATGTTTTAGTTGTAACAGTACATGGAGGCTATGTGAGACGCGCGTCTCTTCCATGGCAGCACACGGTGAGTGAGGGAGTTCCTGTGTGATATTGGCTTTAACTGGATCCCACCCACGTCCCGGCTGGGAAGGCACCGATCAACACCGACAGGAGTGTTTGGCCACTTTGAAATATTTTACAGTGCAACATCGTTCCCTTTTAGCAAACAAAACCCCAAACTGGGCTGAAAAAAAAAAACAAAAAAAAAACTGCTCCGTGACCTAGAAATGTTTGTTTAATGAAATGTAACCGTCAGAAAATTTCCCTTTTTTAAATAAACCAAACTGGGTAATACCAATAAAAAAAATGGCCACCCAAAAATAGGAAAAGTAATCTCCTCAGATCCCACTTCCCTTCACAAGAAAAAAAATCATAAATAGAAGAACGCAGCGCGACGCTCTGATCAACATGCATCCCCTGCTTTACTGGGTGCCAGTGAAGAGTTAAGAATCTCATTACAATCTCCCAGTGGACTCCCTTTAGTATGAAAGAAGTCAGCTCAGAAAGCACATGTCTAGTGTTACTGATGAAGGTGAAGAAGAAGAGTAAACACAGATAAAGGGACAGAGAGGGGGGAAAGGTGGAGTGGTTCAATTCAGGATGGGGGAAGCCCTGCTCCGGCATCTGGTAACCGCTCCATGAGCTCAGATGGTTTGGTAGCCAGCGTGGCTCCGCTTCCTGCCGATGAGGTAGGCCAAGAGCACAACGAGGACGAGCCCCGCCAAAGCTGCTCCCACTATGATGGGGATCAACATGTCGTCTTCATCCAGCTGACACTCCACAGCTGAGAAAGGAACGACAACGGTAAGGCTCATCGTTTCGTTGTCGTAAGCATGTGTTGTGTGCTTTTGTTTTACCTGCTCCAAAAGCGTTTCCTGACACCCCAAAGGGCTGCAGCTGCACCTGGAAGGTGTTGATGGACAAATTCTGGGTCACAGTCAGAGTTTGCTCCATGCGGCACATGTAGGAGTATCCAAGAGATCCCTGCAGGAAGTCCAGGCTGCTGTTCTTAGCAGAGAAGTTCCCCTCTGCCAAACAGAGGAGTCGGTAAACTGCAGGATTTCATTTCTGAGGTTCCTACTTTCCATGACCACTGAACACTCAAGTAGAAACATAAAATCTTATTGTTAAAGTAGCACCTGGTCTTGGACTGGATACAGAGGGATTTGCACAAAGTCAAAAAGTTTTGTGATTTGTATCATTAAACTGCACAAAGTAACCACATTTAGTCATGTTTTCTATTTAAGATTTGATATTTTCCACTGAAGAAAATAAAACTAAGCCTACAAATACAGAAAATCTGGGGTTTGTAAAATACAAACTGGAATTTGTTGCAACGACAATAAATCAAAATGCAATGGACTAAGATTCATCATGATAAACAAGAATATGATAAATGTCCACCCTTATTGAGATATATTGACCGTATACTTTATAGAGTTTGCCTTTGGAATTAGATGTTTACTTTTGTTGGATTTAATGAGCACAGAAAGCCGAGCCATCACTGATTATATAAAAACACTGATATGAATTTAACTTGAGTATTACAGATAACCTAGTCATTCATCTTCATAATGCCAATCTAGAAAACTTGATGCGTTTCTTGTGAGCTAATCAGAATAAATTCAGTAATTAAAAATATATGCATCCATCACTGTGGAAAAAAAAAAAAAAGAAGTTATCACACAACAGGACAGATGCAGAGGAGGCGGCTCACCTTTCAGATTCAGCACACTTGTCGTCAGAGACGCTTCGCTCAGGTGGTACGTACCGGACGTTGTATTCTGCAGACAAACAGCCACATCCATGTAAGCCTCACAGCAACATGAGCAGGTTTACATCAAGCTCCCGCTGCCATCTAGTGGCAAGGTACGGGAACTACAACGTGATGCAGAGACTCGCCTGAGTGAAGACAAAGGTGAGCACGGTTTTATTTGCGTCAGTCTTCAGCTCCAGCACGGCCCTGTCTGCTTCGCACGAGCCTGAAGCCAGCGTCACGTTGGGCTGGACGTTCACCACCTCCTGCACGGTCTGAACAAATCAGAGGGTTACAGTTGCTGCCCGTCTGCGGTTTCGCTTAAGCTGTCGCCTCATGTGAGCACCTTGTTCTGGGAGGTGGAGTTGTAGGTGATGTTCAGCTGGAGGCCCATGTAAGCCAGTAAACACACAGTGTTGTTGCTGTTGGTCACGTTGTACTTCCCTCTGTCAGGCCGACCGGGGTCTTTGTGTGGCGCAGCGGTGGTTTGGGCAGGCGTCGGCGTGGCGACCGTGGCAAAACTCTGATGCAGGAAGGCAGCTGCAAAACAAGATGAATCAGATGTTTTCGTTTCTTAAACGGCTACCGTTTGTAATGATAAAGTTATGCTACTTTTTACGATTGAAATTATTTTTGCAATGATGAGATAACGTGTTAATTTCTAAAACGTTTCCATCAAAAAAGCTCTAGTCATGCATGACCTCATTTGATCAAATTATAAGAGGCATGTTGATCATAAAACTTCAAGCAGCAACACACGGTCTCCAAACTAATACAAAAAAAGAAATGATTTGGCTCATAGAAATTACTTTTTGCCCCAACAGAATCAAACAGATAATGCACGAAAAGGGATGATTTCTTTAAGGTTTCAACTTATCAATATTAAACATAATCACATGTGAATGTCAAAAAACTATTTCAGCAAATTCATTTCTGCACTTTGAAATACTGCTAAAAATGATAAAACTTTGCTCATAATCAGAGATTTTGGAAACATTCTGAAGCATCCACTTGGTTAAAACATCTGAAAACAAGATTCTGGCTTTAATTTTTTTTTTTTTTTTTTTTTTTTTTTTTTTTTTTTTGAGTAAAATGAAATTGAAACCTTGATCTGCAAAGGTGGAGATTTTAATGAAATTTACACAGTTTGGTGAAGGTTTTTATACACTTCACCAGAAATGTGTTCATTACTATTACAACAAAATTACAATGAATAAAATCGGTTTATAAGAAAGATTAGGAGATCCTGCACTGCAATGAACTGCTGCATTTCACTTCCTTTTCAAGGGTTGCACAATTTATTCAAAGCCCTGCTTAGTTTGAAATAGATTTTAAAAATAAAACAAAAAGTAAGACATCAAGGCAACAACAAAAGACACCCCTTTTGGTCGAATACCTGATTTATACAACAAGCTGCAGCCTCTGCAGAAGCACCAAAGAGCAACAACCAAAACACCAGTTGCGTGATGGGAGGAAAGGATAATGGTAGCCAAGCAGATAACTAAATTTGCGTATTTAAATCAGCAATGCAAAGCATGTTGGAAATAAAAACAAAAAAAAAAAAAAAAACACAAGCAAAGCCAGATCTCATGCGACGCACTGAAAAATGAATAACTACCAACAGGATATTTGGGTTGTGGTAGAAAAGTGTAGCAGTAATTACTTTTAACCAATAATTAACCACATCGAACATTTCCACCGTTGACTTGGTTCAAAAAGTCAGCTACTTTAACTTACAGTCTGAGTCTGTAAGTAGTTTATTTAAAAATATACTGGATAAGATGACCCACAGTAATTTAATTTTCAATATAAAAACACTGTGCAAAAGTTTTAAGCCACATGACATTTCTTTGCAATTTGCAAGAGAAGACCTAAAAATCTACATGTAGTA
>NW_006800009.1:856049-986505 GCF_000485575.1 Poecilia formosa | reverse complement strand
AAAACACGCGCTGGATTGAAATGCCTTAATTACAGCCTCCTTGTGTAGATCAGTTCTCCAGTGCCTTGCTAATAACCTAATTATTCTATTAAGGTGTGGTGCAGCAGAGGCACATCTAAAAGTTGCAGGGCAGTGGGCCTCCAGGACTGGAGTTTGGCACCTGTGACCCAAACCCTGCAGCAGGGACTAGAGTTGACCAGAAAAATCCAACAAAGGCCCGAGAGACTCTCCGTCCTCCAGTTCATCATCCACTGCATGTACGTTTCTCAGCCATTAGCTCTGTGAGAATCACCTTGTTAGGAATAAAATACTACTTTGTCAACCTGTTTTCTGTAGTATTTTTCACAGATTGGAATACAGAGAACGTTACCACCAGTCAAAGACCATCTAAAAATCATTTCATTTAGATGTGGGGGGGGAAAAAGTGAAAGTAGTTCTTTGAGTTTATGGGGCTTTAATGACAGAATGACTCAGGTAGTAGATTGAAAATGTTAAAATCTAATCAAATTGTGGCTCAAAGAATTGAAATTGAATTGTGAGGTTTTTAACAATACACAGCCTTACCCATATCTGTTAGCCATCGGCAAAAAAAAAGCTAATTAAATCACTACTGGGGTTTGCAGTTTAGAGAATTTCAAACAATAAGGCATTTTTTTCTTTAAATTCATGCACCAGGGCTTATTGCTGAAATTTAAGATCAGACAAAACGGTTTTGATTCGCCTGAAGATGGTCTGATATCTGAATCACTTGTATGCCAAATATACTGATTTAATACATGAGCAAATGCCAAATTAGGTCATGCAGACAAGATTGTTTGAGAAATGTTAATGGATCCTAATTTTATGATTTAAGAACACAAGCTCAATGTCTTTCTTACCACAAGGCAAAAATATTAGCTGCAATTTTATTGTTAAAATGTATTGTACAATAACAAACCTGACCTCATTATAGTCAAATAAAAGCGTTGTAACTATTTTAACCACTAAAGACACAGATCAGTTGTTGCATGTTTTATGGAAATATCTAAGATTAAATTTAAGGATTTCACATGTAGTAATGTAATGTTTTAGACTCTTAAAGCGCAACATACCTTTTTTTAGAACAAAACAGATTAAGATATGATTAGAATGCCATTTCTTCATAATTTAAACTTTTAGAAAACCCATCTCCACTTTTTAAGGCTGACCTGAAACAAAACAAGCAACTGGAGAAGAAGCGGGCGAGGATGAAAATGAAAGCTTCAGAAATTCACGTGACTCCATAAAACACATTAAATATGTAAAGAAAAAACATACGTCAAAACTTTGCTTTTTATTTCAACTGTATCATTTTAGTAACCGTTTGCATGCTTGCTTGGTTTTAACATTTCATCATTTAGGTTGAATATCTGCCAGCTTTCGAGCTGATAACGTCGTTTTCCAGTAAAGTCGCTGTAACATAAAGCAATTACTCACCTAAAATGAGCGGTAACATCACTCCCATCCAACGCCAAGGCTGTCCGCCAGCAGAGATCATATTGTTTTCCTCCGGGATAAAAAAAAAAAAAAATCACAACACCACAACAGTTAGTTGGCTACAGTTAGCTGGGCCGTGCTAGCTAGGCTAACGTTGGCGTCGCAAAAGAGAGAAAAACAAAAAGACAGACGAAAGTAGAAGACTTACAAAGCAATGTTACCGAGAAGAAAAACCTAATACAGTCGGTGTTTGCTGGTCTCAGATTTCTTGTGTCTGTATGAAGAGGTTTAGAGGTCAATAAGCTCGCATTTGACACTTTATCACCACTGCTAGCTCTGGCATCAGGGTCATGTGACTCTCGCTTAAGAAACACCGAGAAAGTCACGTGACATCCGAACCAGCAAACACTAGTATTTATTCAGTGCAACAATGATTGAGGTCATCTGGCTGGACACAGGTGCGAGCGAGGCTCTGATTACGAAACAGTCGAGCTGGAGAAAACACATATCTACAAATACAATAGAATATAATAGAAATATTTTTATTGTCCTAAAGTGAGGAAATTCAGGTGCACCAGCAGCAAGTTAAAGGTAAATAGAAGCATGCCTATTCAGACTAAGGTAAAATTTAAAAAAGATGAAGAAACTGTTCAGTAAGTGCAAATTTACAAAATAGGACAAGTAAAGCTGCACAGATATTGAAAATAACACACTCCGTTTAAGGGAAACGTGCAAGTGAGTGGGATGATTTTAAAATGACAAGTTGTGCATGAATATCTGCATTGAAACAACAAAATGCTTATGTGTATTTTATGCACTTAATAGTGCTTAAAAAGGCACTATTAAGAAAAAATGGGGGAGGGGGAAACAAATGCAAAAACAGAAGATATTTAAACATTTATGGAGTTTGTTGGGAGCAGAGATGTTATCGATCCCAGAATTGCATGGAGAACGGATCTGGGATAATAATCCTGTATCTGCCGTGGATGCAGTGGTCTGTCACTGAAGGAGCTCTGCAGTTCTGCAACAGCTTCAAATGATAGGAAACATTGTCCAACAGTGATGTTACTTTAGTCAAAAAGAAAGTTATGCAGATAATTATTGATGCAGAAGCACTCATAAAAACAAAACTCCATGAAACTGGCTATTAGTTATGAAACCATTTTATCAATTATAGAAGCAAAAACAGAAAACATGCTCAAAATGATACGCTCTCTGGGCGATTTACTAGAGATAGTTGTTCAATTTGCTGTCAATACAAATAAGAAATCAGTATTCTTAGCAGTACATATTTACATTTCTGAATCTAGACGTGGTGAGGAGACTTCCTGAAGTTTAATGAGATTTAGAGTCAGGGAGAAACGGGATCTGATTGATTTCTAACATGGCACAGCTGTTTTAGGTTGATTGTCTGAACTGTGTACATTTCAGAAACTGCTACTGGGATCTTCACAAACAATAACTGTCTATCCAGTTTATCGAGCTTGCCTGGGAAAAAAAAGACATCCGACTGTTGCATGATGTCGGAGGAGAAAAGATTGACTAATTTCACATGATGGAAAGGAAACAGTTGCGCAAATACTTGTTAAAAACCAAGATGTGTGCAGAATTTCACTGATAACTTGACACGTCAAACCTTGAAAGAGCAGCAGAAACCACACCTGGTGCTGTTCATGACACCTAAGAACAGGAAACTGAGGCTACACAGGTTCTGCCCTGTATTTTATCCTTTAAAGGTTCCTGTGTTGTGCTTGTGTCTTCTTACAAATATTTGGGGGTTGTAACTGATGAAAACTTACATTTTAAAGCTCATATCAAGAATATATATATATATATATAAAAAGGAAGATTAAAATTGGGTTTCTTTTATACTTATGTTTAGCTTGTAACACAAGGAATCAACTTGTTCCCACCTTCCTGTCTCTCTTAGACATCGCGAACGCCTTTGCACATTCTCATCAGCAATTAGACTCAGCTTAATACCGGGCACTAAGGTTAACGGCCAGATTTTCCTTAGTTAAATTGCCAACTTTTTCCACACGCAGCGTTTTCCATAGGTATACATTTATTTACAAATCAATTTTTGGCTTGTTACCCTCGTATTTATCCCCAAACACACCAGGATTTGTTACAATATTTATAATATCTGCCTGCAGCCAGTTTAGATGTTTTCCTCAAATCGGCGTGATTGTGCAACTTCAGAAATGCACAAGGCTTTGGAAGAATGCTGAACTGTTTCTCTTTCCTCAACACAAACCCACTAACATTTACCATTTCTCCTGACCTTTAGAGTTACAGATGTCTGAATAGCGTAGAGCAGTCAGATGTGCCTGTCTCCATCTATTCGTGCTTGATAAATGCACTGACTACGTAGCTTTTATTTGTTTTTATTTGCTCCAAGTTTTTATTTGGATTTTCTTTTGTCATTTTCAAAAAGAAAAATAACAATATTGCAATGCCGTTTTTTATCTTACAGTGAAGGAAAATAAATGTTGTTTTCTTTCATTCGTTTTATTTTCATTTGCAAAATAAATAAATTAGACTTTTTTTCAGTTTATTCCTTTTAAACAGTTATATTTTTAGGTTTTCCTGTTGCCAAAAAGAGGCCTCAGTCAAAGTTTTGTGAATGTTGAATATCCTCAAAGGTGGTGAAGACGTTCCAATAGAAAGAACCCGTTAATGTGCAAGATTTGAAGACAAAAACTTGAGCAGGCAATTTTATTCCTCTCTTGCAACCAAGTTAATTAGCTTTAACTCCACTGGTTATTATTTGCATCCAGAATTAGCTTAATAATAAGCCTACACATGCATTTTAGAGGAATAACCTGAGCGTAGACCCTCAAGGTGGCAACGTTTAGTCTGTAAATGCAGATTCTGATCAGATGAAATGAACAGAGCAGGCGAGACCACCGGTGGGTGTTCAGGGTTGCAACACAACTTTGTAGTTTACTGTCTCAGTCCACTAGTGGGTTGTCATTCAGCCTCTTCCTCTACGCAGAGGGATCAGACGATACCGTGAGGCGACTCGCAGCTGCTTGACGAAAAGAGTAAAACAATTATTTTTACTGGCAGACAGAGTCATGGATTCATGGATGACAGGCGTGTTTGTGCTCTTTGCACTGTTCATGCCTGTTTGCTGTGAAGGTAAGTGAAACAAAAAGAAAGTTTGTGTCAAACTAGCTTTTCTGAGCTTGTGACAAAATGTTCTTCAGATTTCGGTATTTGTGATTAAGATTTATGTCACGTAAACTATGAAAATTGAGCTCCGAGTTAATTTAAAGAAGTTTGTACACCTTGTCCGAACTTTCAGCATGACCCTTACGATCGACATCGGATCAACAAAACACAACACTCTGAAACATTTAGATCAGTTATTATGACGTATGTCTTTATTGTCACACTGATGCTTTTTATCTTGAGTGCAAGTTTATTTTGTTTTTGTTGGTTTAAGGATCATTTCCATGTTCAGTTTTGTATTTTACAAAAAGCTGCCAAAACTTGGGACACAGTAAGACAGAAGATAAAGAAATATGAGTGAGCACTTATCTGAAAATCCAAAATTTGACTTGTTGCAGAAATTCAAAAGTATATTTCCTTTTGAAAAGCATATATATATATATATATATATATATATATATATATATAAGTACATTTTCTATTGCAAAGGGATAAAATTGCCATATTGGTAATTTTATCCCTGTGTTTTGCATGAAAGTCTTAAAAGATGCAAGTCAAAGAAGATTGTATGTTGTGGTATTTTTTGTTTTGCTTTGTTTCGTTGGTTCACATTTGTTTTTAGAAGGGGATATAATTTAGATTTCTCACAGACTTTCTATTTTAAGTTCTAGATAAAAAAAAAGAAGAGAAAAACAATCAAAGAGATGCTCTAAGTCCTGATATTTATTTTGGTCTACTTTACTGTGATCACTGTTATATTTTAAAAGACTATATTAAATTAAATTCAGACAGTTAAAAGTGATCATGCGATCAGCTACATATTGAAGTTATTAGCTCGCGACAATCACTAAGATCCGGAATGTGAGGAGTCTGATCAATATTTTTATAATTAATGGCACATTGCTGTTATTTGAATGGAAAGATGGAAAAGCCGCCATTCTTTTTTCTAGATGGTAACACTATGGTCTAAATGAGTCTGATGTTATTAATGCGATTCATGAAAGATTTTATTATCATCACAGTGGTGAAAGGTAATATTTTAGACTCTTTTTACACACGTTTTCATAAAAACAAATCCTCAGATAAGTTGGATTTTTATTTCTCTGTGGATTTAAAATATATTGTTAATAGTTTTCTTTTGGTTGGACTGCAAGGTCATCTGTGATAGACGTGTCTGTATCAGATCCATTTTTAATGCGTTTGGAACTTCATCAAACTATCCAAAAACAGACAAAACACTTAACAGGTGTGAACCTTTCCACCAAAATTACTCCAAAAGTCCATCAACAACTCACCAAAGAAGAACATACAAAGCACTGCAGGCCTCACTCACCTCTGTTAACGTCAGTGACAGAGAGTTACACGACTGACCCTGTACTGGAAACAAAACAGTCAAACAGTGGGGTGGTGGTGGTGTGATGGACTTGAGCTCCTTTCATGCTTCAGGATCTGGATGTTTTGGCGAAACTACGATTTGTGCTGTCAAGCAGAAAACCCTGAGGGACGATGTCCGGCCACCACAGTTTGTGACCGTTTGCTAAAGCACATCAGCAGCTCCCCTTCTACATAAATAAACATTTTAGAGTGACCTAGTCAAAGTATAGACATTAATTCAAATGAAATGATGTGGCGTCAAGCTGAAAAACTCTCCAACATGACTGGAATAGAAAAATCAGTGACGTAAAAGATTCAATGCCAGGCATCACTTCAGGGCAATAGTTGCTACCAAAGGTTGACCAACCAAATATATTATCTTTGAGTAAATTATATAATTATCTCAAAACTGCATTTTGTATTTAGTCAAGTTGTCCTTGTCTGATATTTAAATTTGTTTGACAACTTGATACATACTTTGTGACAAAAAAAATAAAAGCCATAGAACCGTGTAAGGGGCCAAGCACTTTTTTACAACCCTGCGTGTTTTGGGTCTGAAGAGTAATTCGGAGTGGATTGGCATATTTTTTCTTCAAATTAGAGTAGGAAGCACTTAAAGAACAGGAAGTCATCTTTCAAAAAGACTTAAACTTCTTTCTCTGTGCAAAGGATATGGGAATGTTTCTTGGTGCTAAGTACCGGAGAGAACCGTCAAAACGTTGCCATATTTCCTTTGTGTGAAACTTATTTTCAAGCTACACAAACAGCGTAACACAAAATTACTTTTAATTATTTTGTTATGCTGTTTTGTCTTTAAGTTACTTTTGTGTTCAAATCAAGAGGAAAACTAAACTAGGTTTAAGATTAAATCACATGTCTAAATGATGCTGCCATGATTGTTGGTCCTGAGCTAAGCTAACTAGCAAAGTGAAAAGGGTGTCCGAAATTTTACACTATATTTCTCAGAGTGAAACTTTGAAGAACAGTTTCTAATGTATTGCTGATTATTTCAGGCTGCCAAAAAAATAAAACATTTTTACAACACAGTATCAGTGCGCACATTTCCAGAGGACAAAACACGATAAGGTCCGAACGTTAGCATCGCTGCTATTAAGTTTAGCTTTCCAAACGTGTTCATCGAAGCAGAAATGACACAGTTGTTGCTTTTAGAAGCATAAAAATAACGTCTGAATGGAAGAACTGTTGCGCTCTGAAGCAGCTTCAGATGATTGAGAGAAAGACGTTAAAGCCTCTGAATCTGCCGTGGCTGTCCTCTTTCTCACTATAAGGCTGCTGTTCCGACCGCACACCAAGATAAAAGAGCCTCACAGAAACCTCACAGCAGCCCATCGCACTGACAGGAAGACATTTAAGGTTTTCAGCTGCAGATATGTAGTTTTCTTATTTCCTGTTCTGAAGGGGTCTCTCTCAGTTTTCTCATCCGTCTCGCTGTAATGCCCTTTTTTTTTGTTTCCATCCAGTTCACACACACAAACGGGTCCATTTATAGTTTCTTCCTGTGTTTCTGTTCCTAAAAAAGCACAGTGTCATTTAAATGGCTGCATGTAATGATTCTTTTATTTGTAATCAGATTTTGCATGAAGAATCAGAGATCTAAAAATAAGATAATGCAGTTAGTATAGATTTTGCTTCAGGAAAAAAAAAAAAGAGCTCAAACCCTTGCTTGGGTGCTATTGTAGAAAAAAAGAAGTGCTTCCTGTGAACACAAACTTTTAAAATGTACAATTCAGAACTTGACTACCGGATTTTTGCTTTAGAAATTGAAAACTGAGCCTAAATCATGAACTGAAACAGAAACGGCACGATTGAACTGAACGGCAAACAGCAACAAATTTCAAGTAGGTCATTCTGGGATCGGAAAGGTGTTTGACACATCAACAGAACTTCCTCTGCAAGAGAGAAGATCACTGCAGAAGCACGCGCAAGCAACGTCCTGCAGCTAAAAAAAACCACACACCAGCAAATGAGTGAAGAGCACAATAACTGTGATGGACAAAAATAGCAGCATGGGCATTTAGCATAAAGTTCAGATAATTAGACGGAAAATAGAGCTTCAGAGCTCAGTAGTGGTTTTCTGCAGATATCAGCGTTGCGTGCTGCGTGAAACACGTCATAGTGTGTTAGGGGCTGGAAGCCAAATTTGAAACTTGGTCATAGATCAAAAAGTCCCCTTCCTGCAACAAACTGCAAGCATTTTCTTATCATGTTGTACCATCAGCGAGACCGCTTATCTCTTCCAAATTCACTCTGCAACAAGGCACCCAACCCCAAACAGATCGTCCACTGCACAAATATCACAATTTGAAACTTCATGATACAGTTGCGCACAGTCTGAAACAGTTGTATAGCATCCTGTTTCTGTTTTCTGTTTGTTTGTTCTGCAGAAACCTTTTTCACTGATCCGGTCATCTGCTACTTTCTGGACGCGTTTCTGATGGTTTACTGTATTGCTGCAACGGCGCTGTTCTTCAGAGAAAAAGTGAGTTTCAGCAAAGGTGGACCAAATTTCAGAGCAGTCTCACACAGATAAGCATCGGTCGATGGAAACTTGATTATGAAACTGAAATATAGTTAATTATGACTATTTGATGGTTAAAAGTGTAAAAAAAAATATTTCTCAGAGTGCAGGAGAAAAAACAGAGGTGAGTGTCTAAAGTAACTGATAGGAAAATGATCAAATATTTTTAAATGAGATTTCACATTTTCATTTCATTTCATCTTCTGATAGAGGCAGACTATAGTTAAATTAACTGCAAGGCAAAAATCCAATAAACTTTGTGAATCAATTATACCTGACAATTCCACGTCCATACACGTTTTAGACATATTGAATTAAATAGATATTTGTCCTTCGTATTGAAATATTAACATCTAATTTGTAGAATACACAAGAAGAATATAACAAAACTGTCATCGTAGCGAAAGTGGATGGAAGGAAACTTGTGGTGAAAAATCAGCATATTTTTGTTCTGCCAGAAATATTGTTGTGTAAACATAAAACCCAGTGAATATAAGCAAAACAAACAACGTCATGCAGAGCAAAGAACAGAGCTGACGTGTCCTTTGGAGAGGTTTGAGGTCAGTTCACCAAACACCATGCTGAGCTTTGAACATCTCACCACTCAATTCGTCATCAAAAAATGTGAAGAAGGCACAAATGCAAACCTACCAAGTCGTCAGCATCCGCCTAAACCGGCAGACCAAACATGAAGTTTGGCAGCAGCACAGATAACTCTGGAGGAGCTGCAGAGATCCACAGTCCTGGAAGAACTTGTTGCTGAGCTTTACCTTCTGGTCGTACAGCGGGCAACAGAAAATGTTTATGCTGTTTTCCTGTTGTACTTTGATGGAAATTCTTCATTTGTTTGTAAAGGTGGTTGAAATGTTAGATTTAATACTTTCCGTTTGCTTCATCCTGGTTCAGTTCTCCAAAATGCCACGAGTTCAACCGGACCTTGTGAGTATCCAAGCTTCAAATCATGTCTCTAATGTCTTTTTATACAAATAGAGCCGGTGATGGTTATTCAACTTTTCATATAAACTATGTACTTTGCATTTGATCTTAATTGTTTTATTCTTCTCTTTCACAATGAAGGAAGAAAAAGGGGGCATTTACCAGGTAAGGTCAGCATTCTCACAGTTTAAATAGTCAGATTTTTGGTAATTGTGTTCTCATCTATGTACCGATTATTTCATTTTGTTCTAGGAACTCGAGAGGCCAAAGGACACTGATGCTTACGAAGTGCTTGACCCCAAAAAAGCAAAGGTGTGCAAAAAACTTGAACGAACAAATTCCCACTTGTTCACCTTCTTCATTTTTCACGATGGTGTTTTGTCCTCTTAGGGAAAAACTGGCAGGAAGAAGAGACCTAAGGTAAACCAGTCAAATATGTTGAAGCATTTCAGACTCTGTGAATCGTCAGAAAATTTGGGGAAGATCAAAAGACGTGACAAATTCATTTTAGGCCATAGCTCAAATGTCTTTGGCTTATTTGTGAGTCTGTTCAGTACAAGTTTAAACCATCAGAACAGTGAAATCAAGTTTGTAACACTCAATGATCTTTTAAATTACGTAGACTCGTAGCATATGTTCACGCAGTTCGTCTCTCTTCTCTGCAGCAGAGCCAGGGCAAGCCGAAGGATAAGGATCCATATGAGGCTGTCCCCACCGGCCCTCGGCCCGCTGCGGCTCCGTAGCGACGCACTTTCAGAAACAGAGAAGCTAATTGCAGCTGAGACGAATGGAAAATTATTGCCTGTTTTTTTTCTCTTTTTTTATGTAAAGACTTTTCTTTTTTCTTTGCTTTTTTTTGTATCGATAAGCACCTCATTTTTTTTTGTTTTTTTTTGTGGTTGGTTAGATAAGATGTGGTTGGATTTTTAAGCAGACGTGAGGTTTTGTACCACTGAAAACAGATAGTTACATGCGTTGTGTAAAACAAGACAACCTTTTTCCATCACTGTCTGGCATTAAATCAGACTAAACGTTTCCTGTTTTATGTCAGCTTCTTAAGTTATTTCTGTTTGCCTTCATCAAACCCAGAGGCTTAAACACAGCTACTGGTTTGATTCTCATTGGAGCAAAAATGAAGGCAACTATTGATCTTCACAGTAATAACACTGGTTCAGCTTGTGAAAAAGCAGAACATCTTGTAAAACCCTTGGCTGAAGCTGGTGAATGTCATTACATGGGCTGAAAAAGCCACACAGCAAGAACATTTTAAGAGATTATTTTTGCAAAAGCACTCAGGGGCAAAGAGCTTGACTTTTACAGGCATGTTGAAGTGATTATTTCTACATTTGTAGGATGTTTGAAACTCGTAAACATCTCGAGTGTGAAGTAGGGATGTGGCAACCTTCTCTTGAGTGTTTTGCTCCAGGATAGACTGATAAAATGACTTCAGGAAAGAGTAACAGATACAAAAACCGAAGCAGCATCTCAAGACGTCAGCCAAGAAGTTAAAGCTCGGGCTTAAATTCAGTTTTCTAAATGGTGAACAACACTAACAATCCCGCTAAGTTAGCTACAAAGTAACTTTAAGGACAATAAAATCAATGTTTTGGAGTAACCGTCAAAAAAGCCTGGATCTGACTCCAACAGGAAGCGTGTGAGCGATGCCACCTACAAAGCTGACTCCGTTTTGTTGGGAAGAATGGACCAAAATTCCCATCAATGATTTGACAGAATATTGTTAAAGGGCATCAAAAATATTTGACCCTACAATAGCTGAAATTATAATTTTACCACATACTACAGAAGCACAAGTAAACTTTGGACGTTAAAATAAAAAACTTAGAAAAATAGTCTCCTTCTGACATTTAGCAAATAGATCAAGTTTAATTCTGACTAAAAAAGGGAACCGTTTAGTCTGATCTAATGTTTTAGTTCTTTAGCCTGCTATCATGCTGCAGTAGTAGTAATAGAGATATTTTCTAAACATAGTAAAGCACAGGCCGATGTAAATTTGAACCCAATAGTTAGTATTGCATTCATTGTATACAACAGGATAAAGCACGTGTCAAAACACTTGGAAAACAGTTTTAATGATGTTTACAACAAAAAAAAAAAACTGTACATTTACAGTAAAAGATTATCTTTGTATGTGTATAAAAACAAAAATACAGCAGACAAATGCATCAAAATCTATGTATCCTGATTCACATACTTAAAACTCCTACACAATCTTTCATTTCTAAACCTCCACGACTGGAGGCCTTTACTTTTTTTTTTCTTTTTTTTTTCTTTTTAATTCTTTTTAGTAATAATATCAGAGCAGTGTCCCTCTCTCAGTGTTGTAATTTCAGGTGAAAACCAAAACTCCTTACATTCGAGTCCTGGAAAGTAAATTGATAGACTGCAGAGTAAGAAAAAGGAGGAAAATAAAACAGGAACACATTCCTTTAGATCAGCCCAAGCTCCCAACGTGAATTGTTTTACAGAACGCATTTCTCGAGATACACTGACATAATATGTACATGGTTGTCATCCTTTTTTTTTTCTTTTTTTTTTTTATTTTTTATTTTTTTTTAGGGGGGTTTTTATTGAAAGCCGTGGTTGCCTGGGCCGGAAAACTGATAATCGCACACATGACACACCCAAAAAAAACATACAAAAATACTATATCTTTAACCTACTAAGAGTAAGACAGCTCTGCAATTAGTTCCATGCTGTGACAGAAAAAAAAAAGAAAAAAAAAAGAGGTTACAACAAACAAACGCTTTTCACGCAAGTTTTTTTTTTTTTCTTCTTCTCAGAGATATACCAAAATATACATCTAAGCTTTGGAATTACTGAGGCTAAGGACTAAAAGCCAGAGCTGGGTTTTGTCTCTTAATACACATGCTGCAGGGCGGGAAGGGACACAGAGAGACACACACACAGAGAGAGAAAGAGAGAAAAAGAGATATCTTTGGTATCTGCGTTTGTCAAAAAAGTTTAAATATTTGGATTTTTGCTTTGGGATAGCGCTTGTGAGAGCCGGACGGCCTCGCCTGGAGTAAAGCCTTAGACAAAAGTGTCACCGAAGCCCCGTCGGGTCTGAGCCGGGCGGGGACGGACCGTGATGCATAGTGTCACAGAGTCTGTAGAGAGGAGACGGTGAAGGGAAGGACGTGTGTTTCTGGAGACATGAAGGGGGAAGCGAGGGGAAGAGGAAGAAGTCCTTGAGAAAGAGAGAGAGAGAGAGAGAGAGAGAGAGAGAGACGCGATGGAAGAAAGTAAGGGAGGACGTACAAAGTCCTGAGCAGGTACAGCGTGCACAGGATCCACCCTCAGCGTGTATTAACAAACATCACCCAGCTATCGCCACATTGGTTCGTGCCCGTCACAGAGGCCCGCTCAGCCCCCTCCGATCCCCGCCCACAGGCACTGAAACCGCTGCACCGACGGGACGCACATTCACCACAAGAAATGCAAACAAACACAATAAAACATCCCCTTACAGTCGAAACGCTTTGGGACTCTGGAAGATGAGGGACGTGGAGGGAGTGCAGCCTGGATTAGATGCTGAGCAGTGAGGCGGGGATGGGCGAGACGACGGCGTTGCTCGCGTACAATCAAGTTAGAAGTCTTTGGTTAGCGTTGGTACCACAGGAAACCGAGAGCGGGCCACGACAGGAGGAAACCTGCACATACTTGTACCGTGTCATAAATGACAAACAGAAATATGGAGAAAAAAAAAAACGAAACAAGATTGTCAAACTTAAAAAGAAGTGTATACACACAAAGATGAGGGTAGGAAATCAACTAAAGTGGCAACAAAGGATTGCAGATTTTTCAGTTCTGACAAATGTAAAGACACGTGTGTGCACAAGTCGTGAAGGAAAAAAAAAAAAAAAACAGCAGACATTCACAAGCACTGGTGTGTAATCTGCCTCCACCTTGTGGCAGTACAGGTATGAGCAGGCTTCTCCACCGACTTTTTTTTTTTTTTTTTTTACTTTTAAAAACATTTTTCTTATCTTATAAGTAGATTAAAGCAGGTTTCACTCAGTTTTGAGTTAAGAAATGAGGTATACAACAGTTTGTTTTGCCTTACTGGTGGTCCACCTGTTCTTCCTCCACAGCAAACTGACATAATCGGGCTCAATATAGTCGCCTGTTGAACCACGAGAACGCCTTGAAGTCTCAAGATCACCTACTGACAGTGAAGCACTAAAAGCCAAGAAAACAGCTCATAAGAATATCAAAAGAAACTAAAAAAAAAAATCAGCCACAAACGGTAGGATTTTCCCAAAGCAGGCTCGGCGAACGGCCTGCGTGAAGCCTGTGGCTTAATCAGTAGACGAACTCAGTCAAAAAAAAAAAAAAAAAGTAAGCATTCCTCTATATCAAACTTTTTGATAAAAGAAAGAAAAAAGAAAATCACTCCTTACACCAGCTGGAAGATGAGGGAAAATGCACCGTAAAGGTTTGCAGACAACCCAAACACACTTTCACACACAAAAAGCCACTGGAATTACAAGTAAAGCATTTCCCAACCTGGCCGAAACAAAACACACATCACTAATCCACTCCAAAATGCCCCAGATATCTACCACTTCACCGAAATGCACCAGATTAGCCCTCACTCACTCACACACATGCGCACACACACACACCCCAACACAACGCTACAATGCTCATGTCTTCTACGTAACAGTAAGGCATAAATGATAATGTTAATCCTCTCTCGTCAAACTACAAAAGCCAGTGATCTTATCCTCTCACACTATACAAAAAAAAAAAGGCAAAAAAAAAAAAAAAGTGATCTTATCCTCTCACACTATACAAAAAAAAAAAGGCAAAAAGTTAAAGAAAAATGATTGTTAAAGACAACACAGCAAATCAAATTCACAACAACGCAAAAAATAAACTATTAGCAATAATAATAATAATAATAATTATAAAGCAATAAGGTCAGATGCTTCAGCGTCTCGAGTTCCTCCGGTGAAAAACAGAGGCATCCTCACTAACTTCCTCTCATATTTTTGGTCAGGTAAAAAAAAAAAAAAAAAGAAAAAAAAAGTGAATAAAGCATTAGAAGATTGCGGGGAGATTTATTCTTTTGAGTTAGCATGATAAACACTACATTCAATCTTGATAACATACTAGTTCAAATATAAAATATGAATATCTTACACATGTTTATATATATATTTATATAGAATTAAGAAAAGGTTGCTTCTCTAATTGTTAAGTCTTTCCTCAGATAAATATTTCAGTAACATCCTATGGTGCCAGCTGGTTCGTCATGGTGCAGGTGAAACATAATGACTAAAAAGGAGGGCAGGAACTGAGCGCCCCCTGCAGGTTGGAGGGGGCCAGACATCCACAAAGCTTTGATGAGAAAAGGCTTTTACTTTGGCAATAAAGATCCTAAAAAAAAAAAAAGAAAAACACTTAAACCCAGAAACACCCTTTAAATAGTAGTACTAGAAAATAGCAGTAGTAGTAGTAGGTTGTCCTTTAACGTTGTGGTTCCTATGAACGGTAAAACCTCTGAATGGTAAAGCCAGACAGCACTTATACATTCTACACCCAGAAATGTCTAACGGTGAACCTATGTTGAAGTTTCTGCTGAGGTATATTTAGTCACAATTATTCAAAAGAAAACAAGCAGGCGGATCGTGTGGACAAATTTCACGACTTACAGCCACAGGAAAAAAAAACAAAACAAAATGATAAAATCACTGCAGGAACTAAAGTCATCATTTGGATATCGATCAATGCTACTTTTCTGTGGGGTGTGACTGAATGTGCTGCTTTGTAAAACAGTTTGGTGGGTTTACGACCAGTCCACAGACACAATGGGTCAAACCGGCGACGCCGAGGCAAACGTGAAGGATGTTCTCCGACGATTGGGTTTATGCATTTACACAGGTGAGCCCGCCCCAGTGGGAGGGTCGAAACTACCAAACCCCGACTTCCACAGGGCGCAGTCGTAAAGCTATAAAGGAAGCATGCAGGCCTCTCGACAGCTCGGCTCCCCGTCGGGAGCTTCAGCAGCAAGTTGTTAAAGCTAAGTTTCTGTGATCTGGTTCCAGCAGCACCAAATCGGGGAGAATCTGGCATTTGGAGAAGAGGGGGGAAAAAAAACTGCTTGGACGGGCGGGGAAAGCCGTAGAAACCATGTGAACAGCAACTTGCGTGCTCCGGCAGGCACAGCAACTACTGAGTAAAACCGCTTTGGTTCGAGCTATTGTTTTATGGCTGAGTATTAGCACAAAACAAACAAAAACAAACAAACAAAAAAAAAAAAGACTCAATTAGGCATGGGCCGGTTACCTGTTACAAACAGTTCCTATGGTTAAAGTCTGTTTAATGTAATAACAGAGATTTTTTTTGTGCAATTTGAAGTAATGATGTTGCGCACTGCTGGCCGCCAAAAGAAGGAAACTACACTTTTCTCTGACTTACAAAACAAAAGATATATATATCAGCTGTTTGGAAAACAATCCTTGGCTCAAAACATCCTTCAATCTTATCAAGGAACTACTCTGAAATGACAGTCAGCCAAGCTACAAGCCGGTTTTAAAAAAACAGAAATTAGATCATCTGAAAAGTGTAAAACTTGGTATTTTTACTCAAGTCCACCATACCGGCCCATGCCTGCTTTCCACTACGGTTCAGAAAAAACGTCGAAAATGCTACTAGAACAGATTAGAAAAAAAAGCATGCCTTCAAACGGCTCTGAAAAAACGAGTTTAAAAATCGAGGGCAAGGCCCAGGTGGTAAAAATGAACAAATATGTCTCATAAAAGTAAAAAAAGAAACCAATTTCTCACAACCATCCCATCCCTCTCATGTTGGCAAGTAGTGCTGCCAATTAAAAAAACAAACAAACAAACAAAAAAAAAAACAATGTTATCTTTGGAAAATGGTCATCAAAATATTGCATTTCTATATTCTGTTGACAATGAAGAGAGATTCTGCACTCATAAATATATCGACTAGACTAAGCTACACTGACTACACACAGCAACTATTTTAACAAATATTTTTGGTATATCTTAAAATACGTATTCATTCCTCCCAAAATCAGGCAGACTGCAGCTCATCAATCCAGTTGTTTTTTTTTTGTTTTTGGTACAGATACCTGTGCTCAATTTTATTTATTACAGTTCTACTATTAAAAAAAAAAAAAAAAAAAAAAAAAAAAACACAAACCCACAATAAAATCCCGTGGAGCCAGTACCGCCAGTACATGGCCCTCCTCGAGAAAAAAAACAAAAAAAAAAGACACACTGCCAGAAACTGATCTGGAAGAGCTGCAGAAAGCACATTGCAACCCAAACCACCTCGTCCAGATACGTGGCTGCAGCTCGCTCTCTATAAAAGCTCTCCACACAAATATTTCGAGCCACTTTCTGTCAGTGTCAACAATCCACAACTAGACCCTCGTTTTACAAAAGCTAAGAGGCCTTTCGACCGCCACAGCGACTTGTAAAACTCAGTGTTTCCAGAGAAGAGACGCAGAGAGACCCACCCAGTCACCTCCGACCCTTAAAGCAATGATAACCTTTAAATCGGCCACTTATTACTTGTATTTAAAGCCTTATAACCACGATTAAAAAGTGATAGGTGAATATTAACTTAGAATTATAAAGATTTAAAACAGAAAAAAAAAATACATAGAAAGGAAAAGCAAAGAAGAGTACAACTTTGATATGATTTAAGTTGAGGCCTGTCAAAAATGTTAAGAAGACAAAGAAAGTGATACACAAACCCTTGTTAGACACGACAAAACATTGTGAAATTAGTGAAAAAGACTCAAGTTTGAAATGTTAGAAGGGACAAAGATTTTGGTTTTTTGGTTAGACGTGTCAGATGTGATTCTGACCTCGTAATAGGAGGAAATATGTACATAATAGTGTGATGGTGCAGAGTTTGTTTGTTTTTTTTTCAGGCCAACAAGAGTGTTTGTGAGAAAAAATATTGAGAACTATTGAAAACAAAGAAATAAAGAAAGAAAGAAAGAGAAAAAAACAAAACCTAAGCCCAATTATATTGGATGTCGTTTTCTTTTTGGTGGCAGCGAATACATTAAATAATGTTCTAGTTCTCATGTGAAAAGTGTGGAGGGGGGGCGGGTAGTGAAGCCTGTGTCCCCCGCCCGTTGTGACGGGGAAGTAGTGCTCGCGGCAGGAAACGAGGCGTCGGGACCGAGGCTTCACTGAGCCTTGGAGGCAGTGGTAATGGTCGAGGCTTGCACAGGCACGGCAGCGGTGGTGGCCTGGTGGTGGGCGTCGGCGGTGACCTGCAGCCCGCCCGCCCCCGCCGACACCAGGCTGACCGGGTTGCTGGTGAGCAGCGACAGGTTCTGGGGGTTGAGGAAGAGCGGCGTGGTGACCAGGTTGGGCGTGTTGGCGGCCGAGGTGTTGGCGAACAGCAGGTTGCTGCCGTCCAGAGACGTGATGGGGATGGGGCCGCCCGACGCCAGTGCTGAGGAGGAGGCGCGGGGATCGGTTTTAGTGTGCAAAACACAAGGTTTTCAATAATATGTACAGGTCTTCAATTAACGCAACCATTTCTTATGGACTGTAACTTATCCAAACGTTACTATCCATTTTCTACTGATGCATTTAGTTCTTTATATGCAGGGAGAAACAAAAGATTGAATAGAAACAATTTTATTTGTTTTGCTTTGAAATCAGTCCACTCGAACAATAAAACAGTTAGCAATGGCGTTGACTTTAAGGCTGTTTTTGGCATCTAGACCAAATTAGATCAGCGCCATTTCAAAATCTATAACGCCAACACTTCTCAAATCTGGACTGGATTATCCTACACTAAATTGAAATTCTCTAAAGCCCACAGAGGGATTTATTAATGGTTGCTACAGGGAATCAAAACAATGAGTTTAACCAGAAGTTCTTGTGTTACTAACACAGATGACAGTTGTTTAGAAATTACTTTTTCTTATTTGAAACTCTCATTTTTCATCTTTTAGAAAGTATCATTCTAACCCCAGTGAAGTTTTATTTAATCCCTTGTTTCAAGATGCAATTTCTTACACAAAGGAAACACACAAAAAAAGAGAAAACCACACTCATTTTGCTAAAAGGGAAATTATCCAAAATGTTTACTACTGGGTCATGACGCTGGCCTAGCACACACCTTGAATTGCAGCCAGAGTGCTGTTATTCATCAGAGGACTCAGTGCACTGCCAAGCCCCCCAGGAGTCAGGCTGAGAAGGGCCCCCCTGAAAACAAGACAAGCATTATTAAGGCACATACAGAGAGAAAAAAAAAACAACCTCTGAGCAAATTGTAGAAAAGTCAGAGACTAACCCTGGAGTGAACTGGGATGATGCCATCAGTCCCGGGGTCAGCCCCGCAGCTGCAGCCATGGCTGCAAAGCTGGCGCTGGTGGGCAGCTGGGCTGTGGGGAGGCCCGGAGCGGCCACCATCACCTGACCCGTCCCTAAGGACGTCGCTATGGACGTCGGAACCTGCGTGACCAGCGCCTGAACGCTGGCTTTGCTGTCTGTGGATGTGGACTGAACAGTGGTCGTGGATGGGCTTATCGATGGAGCGCTGGTCGACGTGGTGAGTACAGGTGCGGTGGAGATGACCGATGCGGTGTTTGTGCCTCCAACTGTTGTGCCTTAGCAGATGGGGAAAGAGGAGGAATGCAATTTCTTTTCTCTCCGTGAAAATAATCAGGTTAAACGCTCAATTTAATGCATTTCAACATTAATTCACACAAAAAAAAAAAAAAGTGGAAAGAACAGGAAGAAGACAAAATCTTGTATAAAGCTGCCCCGTTCTCGTGGCCGTATACATTAAATTAACAACATAAGTTGGAAACGATATATAATTTACTCCAAAGTGTGTAAAAGTTAATCGTTTTTGACTTAAAGTCTCTTGAATTGATTTACAGCATTGAGCATTTTTTCAACTCCTCATCTAAACTGTGCCACAGTTTTACTCCATGCACAGAAAGTTTTACTTTTGCAAATAATGAATGTAGGGTTTCCTCCAGTGTATTATAAGCCTGGCGGCCCGCCATGCTTTACTAGCCTCGCCGCCAGGCTAAGCGTTGCTTGTAACGTTTCAAGGAAAATAAATAAAAATCACTTTTTTCTTTTTTTAGTGCCAGGCTGCAAGCGTCTCTGTTGCTCTGAGCATTTCACTAGCAGAGCAGATTCATCCTTAAGGATAGGTTTATAATAGATAGGTTTATAGTTTATGCATTTAAACCCGACAGCGCGGACCAATCACACAGCTGGCGCCTCTGCGCTTTGCCTCACGTGCTTCTGCTGCTTTACCTCAGCGGGACCACGCACGCCTCCTTTCACTCAAACTGGACACAGGCTGACCTGTATGGATATTTACATCAACTTACTGTGCGGAATTATGATCCTTTGGAGAAACTCTGGGTAAGAGTTTAAAACCCGCCGCGTTAGCTCTGGTGGCGCAGCTCAATGTGGGGCCCCACTAGCTGCTAAAATCATCAGCACCTCTAACAGCTTCTGTGTTAGTTAGTGAAATAAGTTATAATCGGAGTTTACTAATTTGTATTTGTAAATTCAAAGATTAAACTCACAGAATCAGATTGTTGCTATGGTAACAAAACAATATGAATACTGTTCTTTGAAGTTTTACAAAGTAAACTTGCCAGTTCCTTAAAATCTTGCATTTAAATGTTAAACAATTTAAAAATCTTTTAATTTATGTATGCTGAAATTGAATCATTGATAATCTCAATGAGCAAGTGTTACATTTATGTATCTGTGGTCTGTTTTCAAATATTAGCGTTTATGGGGCCCCTAAAGCTCTTGGGGGGCCTGATGGAGCTGCCGACTTAATTTGGATTAAACAGAAATGCAAATTTGTTGTTTTTAGACTAGTTGCAGGTTTAAATAGCATTTCACTGGAGATGTTTTCCTGTAACATATAATTACACAGTAATACTTTAATATTTTCTGTCAACTTAACATCTTTTAATACAAAAACACGGTGGACCGCCGGTGGACCACCTCGACGCCCCCACCACCGGGCTTAGCAAGTTTTCTGGGGGAAACCCTGGAATGTGATGTCGAAATGGTTTAACTGCAACTCTGCAGCTTGTCCTCTTTTAAAATGCGTATAAATATGCAAAGTGGTCCCCACCTAAACCTCCAACACTTGCCTGCAGCTGTTTCCTTTCAACTGAAAACTACTTAAAGTTGCACAACAGCCCACTGCAATGTTAAAGACACTCTATAAAACATTACTGAAGCTAAAACAACAAACATGTAAGATTGTTGACATTCAGTAAGGTTATCGACGATATCTGCAACTTATTTCAAGCTTGAATAAAGTTGAACATAAGCAGGAATGCAGCAGCTGCAGGCGTACAACACAGAGGAAGCTATTTGCCTATTCATAAGTTCGTGCATGCCGAGACGCACAGGTGTAGATTTACAGCTAGGGCATTTTAACACAAAAGTTGCTCTTAAAAAATAAATGAAACAGACACCCGGCTTAGATTGACTGATTCAAGGTTTCAGTCACAGTTAAAAACAAACACAAACCTGTGAAAGCCAAACTGGAGACACTGGTGCTGGTGAGAGGCATCACTGGGTTTACAGTCAGGGTGGTGGATGTGTTAATAGTTGGACTGCTAACAAGGCTTGCTGTGCTTGCCACCTGGAGAGGAGGATACGGAGGAGCACTCAGCAACCTTCTCTGGGTTTACATCTTGTTTAAGTTTAGCTTAAAGCATCAAGTGTGACGGATCAGTCAAAAGATCCGACACTGCTGAAGAACGGTTTTAATGTGTGAGTGTGGCTACCAAAGGGCTGCTGGGGGTAAAGATGGTCTTGATGGAGGTGCTGCCTCCTCCGTTATTGACGCTGCTGGGCGGGTTAATCCGCTTCTCTTTCTGTCGGCGATTGCAGAACCAGACCCGGATCACCTCCTTCTCCATGTTGAGCTGGTCAGCGATAATGCTGATCTCGTCAGAGGTAGGTTTTTGGTTCTGCTTGAAGAGGGCAAAGAAGCCAGGGATTCCCTGTCAGTACTGAGGAAGCTGCAGTGCTGCGTCATCCAAAACAACCTCACTGCTGCTGAGTTTCAAAGGTAAGTTTTCAAACTTTTTCAGCACCACACTTTGGAGATAAAAACTATACAAATGAACTAAAAAGATTAGTTTCAATTCACCACTGAATGACATAATTAATTACTGTTATTAATATCTTATTATAGTGTTCTGCATAGCAGGGACAAAGTAAACAAATATAACACAATTTTAATTCTCTCTACACCCGACTGGTCTGAGAACAAAACATTGATTTAACAAAAAAATAAATAAATAAAATAAAATCAGCAATTTCAATAAGTTTAGTGAATAAAATATAAGACCACCTTCATTTCAATTACTCAAATCAATAACTCACTGAGCCATTAAGAATAATAAATTGTCATTACGTTGTACAAATCTGTTTGTGGCTCAAATGAAATTCTTACACTATATAAATAACCGCCTGACTTTCTGTAAGGAGTCTTTTCTCCTAAAAATCTACTGCAACTTTATTGCAAAACAATGCAGACAGATGGATGTCATGCACTTTCCAAACCTTGAAAAGTCTATCCTTAAAAATTCAAGCATTTCAATCAGGACTTTTGATTTCATGAACATGAAGCTCTCACCTCCAGAAAGCTCTTTTCTAAGGCCACTCGAATGTTGGTCTCGATACTGGTCCTTTTCTTCCGTCTGCGGTTGATGCCCTCTATGCCCATGCCTGAGGAGCCCAGGGCACTGGGGCTGGACAAGGACTGGTCAGATGTCAGGTTCTCTGCACAAACAGCACCGACAAACAGAAAGGAGGGAGGTAAAGGCAAAGTACATCATGCAAAACCCACCATCCTTCAACTGGGGTCATTGAGGTCAAGTTCTTCAAAATGCTCATGATGATTTGTTTGATTCAGGTGTGTTGGAACATTGATCCATCTGTCTTCAAACTCAAGAAACAAGGTGGGCTTAGGGACAAACCTGCATCATTAAGCCACTTCTCCAGCAAAGGCTTGAGTTTGCACATGTTCTTAAAGCTCAGGTTCAAGGCCTCAAAGCGAGAAATGGTGGTTTGGCTGAAGTCGTTTCCATACAGTTTCCCCATCGCCAGGCCGACGTCCCCCTGCGATTTGAAGGGAGACAACGACACAGAAATATGAGAGTCATAAATTATTAACGGTCTTCTAGTCTCCTAGTTCTGATTAAAGCCTCTAAAAACTTTTTTTTTTTTTTTTTTTTTTAGATTCGCAAAAATATTCTGATCAGAGCCTAAAATGGCCTACATGTGACTTTCACATATTTTTCCTCATTTAATAAGCATGGATCTATGAGTATGCAGGCCGATTCCTCCCTACATCCCTGCTGCTGCAGCTCCTGAACCTCAGCTTGGTTCAGACACAGAAAGCTAATAATGCTACAAGACAGGAAGTTGTAATTTAGGTGTAACTCAACAGCACGACTTCAAACTGGAGTCGAACACTAACTAAATGTGCAGGGCTTCCTTTATGTCTCTGTACTGGTTGGAATATATTTCTCTAAAAGTGCCAAAGGTATATGATACCTTAAATATGAAGAAAAACACAACTGACATTAAAAACAGGGTTCCTTTGTAATTTACAGGTCGGAGTCCAAACTTTTTCAAACTTTAAATTCTCCTCCCAGTTTTACATTCTGGAAATGAGTGCAAAACATTTATCTAGTTTCATTTTATGTACCAATTCCATTTAGCTTCATTTGAAAGTCTGCAACCAAAAGATTGATCAAATCTGAAGGAAATTATCCTGCACCTTTAGTACGTCTACATACAGATTTGGGAAATCAAAAAGCAAATTTCCTACCTTCACAAACTATGTAAAATCAACTGGAGATGCTTACTGCCAGCACACATTTGTGAATCCAACTCGAAATCTTTTTCAGATTAATCTCTTGACCGTTTACCTGCGTGAAGCCTAGTTTGATTCGCCGCTGCTTGAAAGTTTTGGCAAACTGCTCCAGCTCTTCAAGATCGCTGGGCTCCTCCATAGTGGGGGTGTCCAACCGCTTGGGGGGCGTCTGACTGTGGGGCAGACTCTTAATGTTGGTGGTTGCCGTCGTACGAGTTGGAGATGTAGGCTGCAGAGGAAAGGAGTAAAGATAAACAAAACATGTATAAGAAGATAACAACCTAAACAAACTTTGATTATATCTTACCTGAGTTGCAAGGGTAATGCTTGGTTGAGTCGGATGGAGGTTAGCTTGGCTTTGAGGTAGTTGAGTTAGAAGACTCTGGGCTGGCAATATACCTGAAGAGTTACATGCAACAGGAACGTTTTAACAAAATGCTGCTAATGTTTCTCTCCTCTAAATCGTACGAGTAAATCCACTTGCCTTGCTGGGCCGGCGGCGTCTGCGAGATGATAAACTGAGTGGGCTGCAACGGCGTTGCAATCGGGTGGCCAGACTGAACCAGGACAAACTGAGGCAGGGTTAGATTCTGCGGCAGCTGCTGCATAAAAAACATAAAAAATAAAAACACACACACACAAACAATTAGCCAACTGAAACTTTTTACTGTAAGCGTAGGGAGGGTGGCGACTTACAGGGGCAATCTGGATGGGCTGTGACAGGGGCAGCTGGGTGATCGGCGCGGCTGCGGTGGCCGAGATGTTGGCTCCAGTGGTGCTGCTCTGCTGGCTGGCGGAGTGCTGCTGCTGCTGCTGCACGGCTGCAGCCAGCAGATGAGCTTGGGCCTGCTGGAGCAGCAGCTGCTGCTGCGCCGGGCTCAGGGTTAACTGAGGGGAAACACACACGGGAGGCATGAGACCGGCGCGGCTGGAAACACCGAGGAAGTAGGTGATGCGCTTTAGGTTTAAGGATAGATCGCACGGAACGTGAAGTGTGCTTTGGCTTCGATACCAATGAAAAGTTTAGTGTCAGATGTGAGATAAGTTTATGATTTAATGCCTGGGAGTTTTGATAGTAATTTGGGTATATTTACTGGAAATATTTCAGTAAATATACTGAAAGTAAATTCCTATCAATAACAACAAGTTGTTATTGTTCGTTTTTTGAATAAATGTCAACACCGACTTCAGTTGGTGTTGATGCAACAAAACCACAAGTGTAGCTGTGCTTTGTTCCTGCAGCGTTTCGATCACAGTGCCTTGCAAAAGTATTTACACCTTTTTGATACTTCTCAGGTGCGCTGGTGGCAGCATCATGCTGTGTGGATACTCGTCTTCAGCGGGGTCAGGGAGCTGATGAGATTTTACGCGTGAAAAATTAAATAGTGGCAGTAAGAAAGTTGAGAGAGAGCCATCAGAAGTCCAATTTAACTATTATTCCTAGATCTAAAACACCATATGTTATAGAAAACTGAGGCAACCCATAATTCTAAACACACCATCTCCACAGTCACACATAGTGGTGGCAGCATCATGCTGTGGAGATGCTTGGTGTAAAGATGGGTAGATTTAAAGGAAGAAAAAAGGCTTTAGCGGGAGCAGACAATGACCCTTCAGTCAGAAAGCTGGTTTGGATCAAAGCATATTCATTTGGTCCAATCAAAGTCCAGACCGAAATAAGTTAGAAAATTTGTGGCAAGATTTAAAAATTCCTGCTTACAGATGTTTTCCAATCAATCTAACCAAGCTTGAGCTACCTTACAAAGAAATTTCAGTTTCCAGTTGAGCAAATTTGGTGGAGAAACCACAAGACTTGCAGCTGTAAGTGCAGAAAAAAGTACTTCTCCAAAGTACTGAACTAGAGGGCCTGAACATAAATATATGCAACACTTTTTAGATTATATGTAAAAAATAAATAAATGAACTCAAATAGACCCAAAATCATGTTTCTTCCACTTCAGTTATTTACTACTTTCTGTCAGTGGATCACATACAATCTTAATAAAATAAACTCTGGTCGTAACATGGAAAAATCAAGGAAGTGTGAATACCTTTGCAAGTCATGGAATCGTGTTAACTGCAAGTATTTTTCTAAATGTCCTTGAAGAATGTAACTTTTCACAAAGATATCAAAGATAAACGAAAGCTTAGGCTGTTTTGTAAGCACAAACATGAGTCATCACAGGAAAACAGAGAAAAGGACTCATGCAGCTGCGCCAGGCAAAAGTGCGAATGAGCATGTTGACGTCGATGTTCAAACACAGATCCACATGCACAGTAAACATTCACTCCCGCATCGCACAGCAGCAGCCGTCGGATCCTCTCAGAAAAAAAAAAAAAAAAAAAAAAAAACACATGGAAATGAAATGCCTCGAATGCTCGCTTTACACTTTCTTTTATGGAGACGTTTGAACATAAACCAACAACCACAGAGATGAGCAGGCAGACAGGTGGAGAAGGCTCAAACTTATCAACCCATCATTTAGACAGCTATGTTTCTCCAGCAGGACTGATCGTATTGAGAGGTGATCACGGGGGGGGGGATGCACGCAACGACGAGGTTGTGACCGAGCACAGCGGGGGCGGGGGGCCACTTACTCCAGCAATCTGTCCCCCTGCCAACATTAGCTGGGTCTGAGGCAACACGCTCTGCTGGACGGAGGCAGGAAGAGCACCCGAGTCTTCCGACTTCGACTGGCAGAAGTGAAGCGGAGAGCCAAACTTAATTTTATGTCCTTTTAAGTCATAATCATAAAATATAGGAGCAAGACACTGATGTTTTTTTAATTAAAGCAAATCAGATCAAGAAACGAAGCATCGTGCTAAACAAGGAGAACCAAGACGATAAAAATCTAATTTCTCTGCTACCTGAGTGGCTCGGTCAGACTGCACCTTTTGTCTTTAAGCAGTGAGAGGAATTTCAATTAAAAAAAAAAAAAAAAAGAAAAAAAGACAGACAGCGATAAAAGTGGGCATTTAAAATGTGTCGCAGCCTTCAGAGACAGGAAGAAGTGAAGTGAAGGGAGGGGAAGAGCAGAGATGCTAATTAAAATAACTGTTATGCAGTGCATGTAAATTCTGCATAGATTTGCATATTCTCTGCCATCTGTTTCCGAGCAACCGCAGAGCAGCTTAATTAGCATACAGGGTTGATTAATCTGCCTTGTTGCCAGGCGACACTGAGAGAGCCTGGCTCATTTAAATGAACTCCTTGCTTGCAAATGTTGTCGTGCTGATGAGCATACCTCTCCTAGAATTGCATCTCTCTCTCTTTTTTTTTTTTTTATGCAACTACTTTTATGAATATTTAAAGCTGTAGTCTCCTGTAACAAGGCTGCTCCTTGGATTAAAACAAGAACTTTTGAAAGGTAAAAGTGAATGCTGCAGCTCATGCAGGCATGTGCGATGTGGTACCTGTTGGAAGAGGGCTTGTGCATGTGCGTTAGAGATTGTGGTTGGCACCGTCTGCCGCTGAAAGTCCAGTCCATTGGTTTGGACTCCTAGGCACAGAAACACAGACATGTTTGTAACAGCGGTTCAACCGAGAAAAGACACTGCAGTTAAAAAACAAAAAGAGGAACACTGAAAATATCTGCAGGTGGGAAGAAATGTTTCTTAAAATGCATATGAAAACAGCTGCGCGTTACTGATTAAATAAAGAGTTCACATTTGCAGCTTGCACAGGAATTCAAAGCATATATCAGGAAGAATGCAAATGTTTATCTTCAGTGTTCAACGTAAGGTTACATAGTTGCAGCGAAACGTCACTAAAGCATTGGAACAAAACCAAACAAAACAAAACGAAAAATAAAAATAATGGAAATTTTGGAAAGCTGATCAAATGAGTTTACAAAGATTAACAGGATGGTTTTGTGTTGCCAACATTTTTCAAATAAATTTCGGATCCGATTCTGAAACCTGTTGAATGAGGAGATAAAACTCGAGAAATTCAATATCTCCACCGTGCAAAAAAAAAAACACAAAAAAAACAAATGAAAGAAAGAAAAAAAAAAGAAAAAGGCTGATCGATACTGACCGGTGTTCCCGTCACCTCTTTCCATTTCACATTTAGAAGTTTCTGACTGATTATTCACTTTAGCATCTGAAAGAACCAGACAGACACATAATGAGATAATCTCATATCAACTGGCCCCAAGATATTACTCCTGCTCCTCAAGTCCTCATTCATTCTCACTGATAAAAGCTACAGAACACTCATTTTAAAAAAGCAAGATGTCACAACCGTGTCGGATAAAACCTGTAACATTTGCATGTCAATATTCCAGATTAGCCTCCGACCAAACAATAAAACCCAGCCGAACTCGCTCGCAGTCTTCTTTAAAAAGAAAAACTCACCCGCTTTTGCTCCACCTGTGCTTTCCTGCATGCTTGCTGGACCTGTCGAATACAACCCGCCCGAATGGGCAACCCCACCGACAGGATGTCCAGAACGCACTCCTTCCTCCCACGCCCCCCCGCCTCTGCCTCCCTTCTCTCTTGTTTTCACTCTCCACTGGTCAGCAGCAAACACACAGAGACACAGGGACACAGTGGCGGTCTCTACCACACGGTCTGCTGAGCAACTCTGGGAAACGCACACTGGGAAAGCCAACAGGGTCTAGGCAAACAGCTCTCCTTGCTCCCCTCTTTTCTTTTCTTACAGCTCTGCCCCCTTTTTCTCTAGCACTCCCTCTCTCTGCTGCCAAGATTGCCTCTACTTCTGAAAAACTTCTCTCTCTCTCCCTCTCTTGCTGGAATGAAACAAACGACAAGTGCAGCTGGCGGACTCCTTCAACACCGAACCCCCCTCCTCCTTTTCCTCCCTCCATCCAACTCTATAATGAAGCATAATCAGTATTCAGCTGATTAAAGCCGTATGCAAATCTACTCCTGCCTCGTTAGTGATGCAAGGCTTTGAAGTCCTGCGAGCAACGCATTTCACACCGGGCTCTGAAAGCTCTCTGCATAATTTAAAACCCCTATAAATATTTATCAGCTCATTAGCATATTAATTGGATGGCTTTTGGAGGACGATAAAAAACAGGGGAATAAGGACGATGGAGAGAGAGAGGGAAGAAAGTGCTCAAACTAGCACTCTGCGCAGCAGAAGGAGGGGAGGAAGCAGCACAAGACCAATTATTGTGTGAGCACTGGCCTAAAAAGTAATTAGCTAAGAGCAGGTAAAGGGGCTGAAGACATCCCAGAATGCAACGTGAGGTCTGACAGCAGAGGGTTTGCGGTGTTAGCTGGGTGAACTGCTTCGATGGAGCGTCTGCGACTGGAGACTGGGCCGAACTGCTAAAGAGGGAGGGAGGGGGAGGTTTGGGTTTTGTGTGGGGGGGAGAGGGAAAAGGCGGAGGGGGTGGAGGGTGTTGGACTCGCTCAATCGGAAATAAATAACTCCACATTAATCCACCAGCAGCTTGTCATTACTGTGAGAACCCCCACGGCGAAAACATTCCAAAGCGAATGACTTCAGAAAGTGGGTGGCGGGCCGCTGGCGTCCATGTTTATGAAGTGTTTGGGGATTAACATATTTAGATTAGCTTTACATTCCATTAGTGTTTCGTTTTGGGGCCCCCCCCTTTTAAAATTCACTCGGAGCATGTGCTCAGAGTTAATGCGGCAGGGAAGCGGCCCGGTCATGGAGCCGCACAGGTGTCCAACCAATCAGAGAGGAATGTGAGGCTGGATTTGGGTCTTCTGGGGAAGGGGCTTACCGACCAAATCCACAGCAACTGCTCCTGGCTAAAGGCCTAATCAACCTCTGTACTTACCAACCACTGCCTGACCGAATCACAGCTGACCAACGCTGATAACCGCACCACGGTAAATACTAATAAACATGTTTTCTTCCTCGTTTCTCTCTACATGTATGCTAACAAAAAATATGTTCATCTCAACCATGTAGATAAAATTAGAGATGCACGGAGAAATAAGCTGGCCCTCATCACTTATTGCCCAGCTAGCAAATAAATACCCGACCTTTTTAACAATAACTGAACGCACCATACAGAAATACTAACCACTCATACTCAAGAAACACTCTTCGGTTTAGAAGTTGTTACTGAGGGAACATGACTCAAAGTTGGCCACTTTAAATAGCAATGCAGTAATCTGATATTGATATCTGTATTGGTTCCATTATTGAAAAAAAAGTCTAGATCATGTATCAATGACAATCCTTGAGGACAGATCTATTCAGCCCAATTCTATGTTTTGTGCTCTGAGCGACGTCACGGCTTAATATTTATTTTATATTATATTTGAAATTCCTAATTGCAAAAATGTTCTTTCAAATGGTTCAGAAAGTGCAATTAAACTTTTTATATGTTTGACTAGTCAACCTATTGTTATTTATTATTTTACATTTGCTGCTATTCTCCTAATTACAAGTACTGAACAAATTAAAGTTGTGTTGTTTTTACATTTTTCACCAAGCTTTTGCAGCTGCTTTTATATTTAACTGTGTTGTATTGGTGCATAATTATCAAATAAATTCTTAATTCAGAACATTTATGTTTGTGTGTTTTTTTTTTAAAAATCACTGCTTTTCTGTATCAGATCGGTATCTGCCGATACTAAACCTCAGATATCTGTATCGGTATCGGGAGTGAAAAAGTGCATCGGTGCATCCCTGATTTTAAAGTCACTGAGACGTTTCAAAATGAAGCCAGACGAAAGGTGTAAAGAAGACGCTCAAAACCAAACTGTTTTGTAATGAAGCAAGTCTGCTGTTTGTCCTGACTGCTACCTTTAAACAGGGTGAGGCCTGAACACAGCAGTACCTTAAGCTTGAACCTTTTTAAGTGTTCAAATATTTGCTCGCAATCTTTCTGGAAAGGTTATGGTGACCCTACAGGGAACACGCAAGTGTTAGCATGGCTATTACTAAACATGGTAATCACACCAGTCATGCTGAATGATACTACAGGTTGCTAAAAGCTGCTTAAAGCATCACCTATGCAATACTTTAGTCCGTTTAGAAATTTTGTGATGGAATATTTCATATATTATAGAAACATCACAGTTTTAAATAATTATGAAGCACCAACTGCACTCTCTCACTTACAGATGAGGTGACATTGCTTCTGGACCTAATATGAATCAGTCAGAGATGCTTCACAGGGCTCCTTAATAGTGAATGAATGAAATATTTTAAATTTAACAATCCACCAAAAGTATAGGAGAGGTTTCCCTAATCACACATAAACCCAGACAATACTTTTATTCATTTTTAAAATGACCCTAACAATTATTTTTCTACATAATCCCAAGGATTTTATTGTATTTGTATTGTCTGTGATGTAGAGACAGACACCCTCAGAGGTTTTTAAAAAAATCTTCCTCTACTACAAAAGCTTTGTTCAGTTACATTTCTACTCTAACCAGGAGGAAAATAAAAACTTATGATTTTCATTTATAGTTGTGAAAGAGAAATCAAAATCAGCTAAAATCTGTCAAACAAACTCATGTCTTTCATTTCAGAATCATCCATGTTTTTTCCACTATGAATTTGGCAAATACGTCTTCAAATTCCCCCAGGTCCTGGTGTCAATTAGAGCTGCACAATATATGGAATCATAATTATTATTGCAATATCAATACCTGCAATATCACAAAGAACAATTTTGATTGTGACATGACTACAAATTATGAATCCCAATAGTATATTTGGCTTATTTGATTAACTACTTCTGCTCTTGATGTTCACACCTTGTGTATATTTTTAGTGGCAGAGATGATAAATTTCACAAAAAGTAGCAGGGAAAACAATCATTGAATAGTCATAAATAACATCACAGCAGTGTTTGGCAATACCATCTTAATTGCATGTTTTCCTGATATTGCACAGCCCTAATTTGAATGTGAAAAAGAACTCGTTTCACCTTTTATCGACAACTTGGACTTTACTGGCACATTCTAGATGAATGCCAATTGTCATAACACCTCTGATATTCAATATACACTTCACACTATTTATCAGTCTTATTTCCTTCAAGACATAAATACTTAAACGATTTAAATAAAACATGACCACTGAAGCATGTTTAAATGTAGTGACATGTTCACACTTGTCAACAGTTTATTCAAAGACGAGCATTTCCATGTTTCATGCCATCTGCAATAAAAAGATTTTGAAGATATTGCCTGAACAAGGTAAGCCTGGGGAGGCTGAGAAACGACTCTTCTTGTCCTCCAGCAACCAAATGAGAAAGCAGAGAAGAAGTGAATGCAAACTTGGTTATAGGCAGCGCTACACATACACGGCCCCTTGGTTGAATGGTTTGCAAAACCTCAAAGTGGAACAATGCATTATACAAATATCCTGCGCAGAGAATTTTAAACCGTTATCTCATTAGCGTTGTAATACGGGAAGGCTGGCTGAATTCTGCAGGGACATTAATGTGAGCTGAGAGATTCGACACGAGACTGAGCAAAAAGTTAATTAGCGCATCCTCATTCTGTACTAGCACCTTTGTTTTTCAGGGTTAGCCGAGACTACACGGACAACCTGTACATTTAGGTCAATCTGAGCACCGTGCTCATTTGTTTTTATTGGTCTGGATGTACGCGCAAGACAAATTAACTGTGAGTTTGGGGCCATTAACCTAAAAACACAACAACTTCCCAGCTAAGTGCAGCATTTTTATGAATATTCCAAGCAGATTCAGACTGGAGTGTAATAAACCATGCCACAAAGACCAGAAGCTGCAGCCGGACCGAGTCCACAAATGAGCAAAACTATATACAGCATGCCATGTAATTTGATGAACAGTAATGGGTCTAACACCTCTGTAAGCTACCGTGGTTTCTCTCCTGGGTGGTCATTAGGCAACTTTCGGTAGACTAGGAGGAAAATCCAATCCGAGCAAATTAAAGTACGTTTCTCAGGGAGGACAAGCCCTCCATTAAGCACATGCAGCAGAGGTTAGCCGCATGACTCGCTGTTACAGTTTAAATTCACATGAACGTCACTGATGAGGGACATGACATTTATATTAACTCGTGGATATTCAGGTGGTTACTCATCGTTCTGAACCTTCTGCTCTGTAGCAAGCCAAAGGAAGCTCAGCAAAGCAACAATGTTCTTACTAGCCGGTATCTTTTCCTACGCAAGACCTCCGTTTTCACTTCTCACTGTTTGTAGCTAAAACAAGCTACAATAAAATACCAGCAATAGTTTACTCCAGATCTTAATTATATCTGAGGCATGTCATCCGTTAGGAACAACTTGACAGTTATTGCCTGCAGCATGCAACAACTTGCCTTTCCCTACTTTTCCCGAAAGCCTTCTTAAAGATTATCTCTTGTTGCTACATTGTAAACATGTTGTCACTTTTACTTTTTATCTCCATCTAGGATTTTAATACTATTAAATGCTTAAAAGATGACCTGAGCTTGCTTATTTTTTGTATTAGTGTTACAAAAAAAAAAAATTCCTGCTAATTGGAATATATTTAACAAGTTTTTCATGTCATTGTAAAGTCAGAGTGGATTTTCTTTTCTTTTTTTTTCTTCTTTTTTTTTTAATTCCCCAGAAACATGAGAAGTCCTAGGGCACCACAAGACTCTTATTATTATCTAAAATGATGCTTCCACAACAGGAAAAAGGCAGCCTGTCTAACTGGAGCCTGCATGGAGGCCCTCTCAGTGCTCTGAAATGGCATGTCCTGAATTTATTACAGCGGGTGTTGCATTATTCATAACAACCGTGTTTACAACAATGAATATTCATGATGAAAGTACAAGGCCAGAATGAGGGTGGAACTGTGAAACTGGTTAAATGAGAAAAAGTAGCTCCAGTTTGAGGGAAACATTCAATTCTCAGTTGTTATTTAAGAACCTCAATCTAATACAAGTCCTTTTTTTCCTACATAAATTAACACATTTTTTTCACAGTTGCAAATACACTACTGGAAAAAATTAAAGTACTAGCATTTATGAGAGTCTTGTTACATGCGAGACATAACCAAATTAACTTTTCTTTGGCAATCCCCAACGCAGTAAATTTAGTTTAGGATCTTGGAACATAAAATTTGACACTTAATAACATGAGATTTCTTTTGTACTTTGAAAGTGAATCAGTTTGGAGAAAAATACAATTTAAAGAAATAGCAGACACATCGTTAAACATGAAGATTTCACACTTTTCCACACAAAAATCTCCAGCGCTACCACTGCGTAGCCATTTTTAGGGAAAAACACACATGCAATATAAATTCATGGCACATAGTTTATAGTTGCTAGGCTTTAAATATGGATTCCACAATTGGGATGGATGGATGAGACAAAATGATAAGGCATGAAATGTAGTATTATGCAAATATTATTCTGTTCTGCATTTTATTTTCCCCGTACATATTCGGACTTGGAAAAATACTTCCCAGCACTTTTAAGTAGATCTTTAAAAAAAAAAAATCTGTACGAAAATAACCGAGCAGAAAAATAAATCTCCATTTTGCTCAAATGATCTTCATTATTATTACAAACTCCATCTGAGTGCAGTTATCAGAGCCAAAGATAGTTTTCATGAAGGTTTCACTCATTTCTTCTGCTGCTATTTCATGTTATCTGTTCATCTCAAGCATTTGCATTCGGGTACTTGAGTGCTATTTTTGCACAGTCAAATACTATAACATTATTGTGAGCATATTTAGTTTGAGCCGAAAGACGGAAAAAAAAAAAAAAAAACTACTATGCGTTTTAGAATCAGAGAGTCTGTGGCTGCTGTTTATAATAACGGCAGCACTGTCCCCTCAGAAGCAACATTTTCTTAAATATTTGCCAATATTTGTCCCCTCAGAAGCAACATTTTCTTAAATATTTGCCAAGGTATACTGAGGTTTTAAAAAGTTACAGCTTAAAAAAACATTAAAATCTTCTGTTATGTCGCTTCTGTGGTTTAAAGCTTTTTAAACACAGGGGTCCCAATCACCAGCCAATGTCCTGCAACTTTTCCCTTTGACACACCTGAATCCAGCAGGTTACGACCATTACTCCGTAGAAATTCACTGTATTCTGAGGAGCTAATTATGCAATTTGATTCAGGTGTGTTGGACAAAGGACACATCTAAAAGTTATAGGACACCGGCCAGTTAGAAGTGAAATGAGAGGCCAAAGAGAACGCCTGAGTGACTGAAGATTATTTGACCGCATGAGACAAATTTGGCTGTTTGAAAATACTTCCAGTCACAAAAACAGAAAATCAAAATGTAGAGACCAAAAGATTCGTCGTCACCCATCGCTGTTAAATGTCTACATTTAACAAGCTGTGTTACATAAGAACAATAAATATCACACATTTTTAATCTCTATATTAATGCCGTTATACCAAAGAAGTGTTATAAAAATACAATGCCAGAAAAGTTATTCATTGTTAGAGTTTATCTTTGAATATTTAGTCCAAAAACATGATAAAGATGAGTAATTTTTTTTAAATAATCTAAACATTTTTCATCAACCTCTATGTCGTAAATCAACCAATTTGGTATGTTAGAAATCAGATAAAATTAAGTATGCACTATCAAAAAATTAGAAATGGTTTGTGCAAGTTGCAGAATTTGTTAATAATTTGTATTTCAAAGCAAACTTGAAAATGTAACATTGCGCAAAAACAAAGGTGACGACCATTCAGTCAAATAAAACTTTTATTTCAGAACAACTGACCCTACCAAGGCAGAGCCCAGTATCATTTTGTAAATATATCATGGCAATATCCCAAAATATTTCTTAAATTTTTTTCTTAAATTTTGAGTGTGTGCGATTCTGGATCAGATATTTTCAAAGGTTTCAATTGTAAACACAGACACAATTGCTCAAAAATGATGGAACAACAAATCAAAATCAATTCTGTTCAGTTAAAAACATCTTAATATACAGCAAGGAATTTTTGGCTGAAAAAGAAAAGCATAAGCAAAGCAAATGAAGTTGTATATATAAAACCAATGTCACAAGAGTACAGCCCGACTTCATTAATTAACTCTAACTCCCATGTCCAAAAAGGAGTGGGTAGGAATGTACCCTTCTCAAAGGGTTTGTGAGTTTAAAATAAACTAAATGAGAAGTGTAACAGCATGGAGTTAAATAGTGCTGTCATGCTGTGTCTTGCCCGGTCATGAAGCCAGCATGGAGAATAACAAAAAAAACAAAAACCTCCTGCCTGTTATTACTGTGGCCTTCCGGAAGTGGGCCTCACCACCCCTCCCTGTGCCTGGGGGATAACACAGGTACAACCTCTGAATTCAGTGCAGCTTCACAAAGTCCAAAGACAACCTTCCGCCACAAAAGGAAGAAAATCACATTAAGTTTTCAGAACCAATCCTTCAGAAGCAACGAGGGCTGAACAGAATAAATTGTATTCGGTTACAGATTCACCACACAAACAGGTCTCAACTCAAGCAGAAAAGTGCACAGACCAACTTCTTTCAGAACACCGCTTATATTACCTCTTAAAAACACAACAGCTGCATCTTACGAAGCTAAAGTTAGCTCCAGCACGACTGGACTGATACTAGCCACTTAGATGATGACTATGCTAGGAGAAAAGATGATGATAATAGCTTTAAAGTGTTGTGTTGACATGTATTTGGTGTGTGTAAAATATGCTGAACTCCGCACTCTGGCTGAGGGAGGCCTGCATGAATAACACAACAGGCTGCTGCTGTGGCTCCGCTGCGCCGAGCACAAAAGACAGAGGCAAAATGCTGTAGAGAGGAGAAGAGGGGGAAAAATCACGTCGAACAGAGGCACACCGAGATGGCACTGTGCTCCTAATGAAAGCCATGTGTGCTGTGTTTAGATTAATATCTCCGAGACGCCCTGGTTGTAAAAGAAACGAGCGCAAAGCCACTGCCCGACCGGTGGAGAAAAAAAAAATGAATATGCAAAGCTCCCTCAAAAGCCTCACTGTGGGCATCAACACAAAGCCAAGCGTTAGCCGGTGAGCTAACGCTAACAGACTACAAGCCAACTGCCACTAGAAAACAGATATATTCGCTACACATGAACCCGAGTCACGACGGCGATTACTAATAAAATATGCTAAGTTGTATTTGTCGACCGAGGTATGAATATGTAGCGGCGTACGGGCCGTCTAATCACACAAAGGGGGGAGGCATGTTTCCATGTATTTCTGCCGTCGCACTGCAACAGCTCGTTTCCTCCTCTGTCAAATTACAGTTTAAGCTAGCAGTGTGTAAACTAAAACAAAGCCTAATGTGGTCCACGTCGGCCGGTCGTTCTGTGTTTCATCTGCATTCTGCAACCATAAATTGCGAGTAACGCAGTTTGAATATGAGTATGAATATGTAAAATGCTGTAATCATTACCTGGTGCTGAACTCTCATCTTGACTCGCTGCTCCTCCGTCCGCCATTTTGAATATTTAACCCGAAATCCCAACCCTGAGCCTGCCTGCCTGCCTCACACACACACACACCTACACACACCAGCAACAACACACACACACCTACACACACCAGCAACAACACACACACACACACACACACACACACACACACACACACACAGTGAAACACTACTAAACAAATACCTTGTTGTACTTTATGGTAAGTAGCACGTTAAGGACGGTGGTTGTGTTCCGCATAGAAATATACGTTCAGTAAGAAATACAAAGTCTAGACCTCATGTTCACATAAAGAAACAGAAGAAGCAAGGCAGAGTAGACTCTTCGATTTATTGTGAGCTGTGGCATATTTACATACATAAATAATACAGTTTCTCTCTTGCTGCGAATTTGGATGTAGAAAGCCTCGGAGGGGAACACTGAGTAGACCTGAAAGTTTAAAATCGTCTCTGGAGTGATTATTCAAAACAGACTGACTTCCTGAGCTGACAGTTTTTAATCACACAAACACACACCTACTTCCCTCAAAAGCCTCACTGTGGGCATCAACACATTTGTGTTGATGAAATATTATGGAAATTCCATAATATTTACAGAATATTATGGAAAGGTGGATTTATTGTAGTAATCAAATTCGAAATGTGAAACTCGTATAAATTCATTGCGCACAATAAGATATCTTAAACGTTAATTTTGATTATGACAGAAAATGAAAACCTCAAATTCAAATTCTCAGAAAGATCGCATGATATTTAGGACTGAACTCTCAAACGCTTCACAATCATGGTGCTTGTCAAAAAGTGCATTTATGATGCAGTACATGGGCACACTTTTCATTACACTAACATGTCTGCATTAATAATAATCCCATTCTAAAATACTTTTGTGAAATTCACATTTTCTGAAAAACTATATTTGATTTTAATTATCTAGCAGCCACTAAAAACACAATTAACAGAGATAAGGACTCTGTAATGAGTCAATATAACACGAGTTCCCCTTTTTGGAGTAAAATAAATTAACTTTTTGATGATATGCACATTGAGACAGACTTGTTTCTTTGTCACAGATCATTTATTTGTCCATAACTTGTATTCAGAGTTTGTAGCAGAGAAAGCAAAAATAATCATTGCTTATCTGAATCAGCTACCATTGATATTCCAGCAGGGGTCATTAAACACAAAGTTTAATATCCAGAAATAAAATTTAAGATTAATTGGTAATATTTTTATTTTTATTTTCTTTGTTGTAACATATTAAATGCAATCAGTTTATCATTGTTAAAATTAGATTAAAACACACAAACCAGATGAAGCATGTACAAAAAGTCTAATAATAATTTGCATCAAAGGGAAGGAAGGGACACTCCAAGCAAACCTCCAAGTTCCTCTCTGTCCCCTGCAGGACTTTGTTTTTTGTCATATTGTGGATACTGGAGCATCAGGCTGAAATGAAAGTGAATCCAGACTCTGTTGCATATTGTGAGGACGTTGGTAGGTTGTGATGTTTGTTTCAGTTTCCGCAGAAAGTGTAATCTCTGCTGTTTTTTCTTCCACCAGGTGACAGCATCAAAGATCTACCACATGGCTGCTGATGCTAAGTGGCGAGAAGTGCTTCCTTTCCACTGTTGCCTTATACTTGATCTCATAGGGGGATTGGGTTAGGGTCAGGGTACCCTAATGTGCAGTCATCCAGGATTAGATGCATTTTCAACCAGCTGCCATTATGCAATTGGTTGAATTTGATTGGACTGCTCTATAATTCGATTTGGACTGTAAGAAATTCAGATCTCTAACTATCTGACTGCATAGTATTAGTATGGACTGGACTTATTTGATTTAATTTGCAGAAAATCAAATCTACATTTAACTAATCCATCTGTCTCTATAAATAGATATGATTTGGATCATTTTTTTTTTCTTTTTCACAAAGTGCCTCCAGATGAGTTTTTTTTTTTTTTTTTGTAAATTGGCTCTATATTATTAAACTGCATTGAAAAGCCAAAGTTACTTTAATGGTTTTTGAGACGTTTTGGAGCACTATTCTTGTTTAGTTTGGTTTTAGCAATATTTGAATTGCTCAACCACAATTCGGCTTTTCAGATCTCTACTGCTGATTTATTTTGATCATTGGATGAAAAATGTTCTCTGATCTGAATAATGGTACAGATTACAGATTTTAATGCATGAATGTAAGCAACAAAATTTTCTGTTTTTGATTTTTGTTTATATTGACCAAGGAAAAAGACAAATGATTCATATCCAAACACAACATCTTAGAGAGTTTTTGACCTCTGTTTGACCACAGAAAGACAATTTCACTTCTCCAATATATAGGGATGTAAAGCCAAAATAACTTTATTGACGTTCCACCACTTCCTGTGAATTACCCATAGAAGTAAAATGGACTAAAATCCATTAAATTACACCTCTTTCTTCACTCACGACATTGAACTGATGTTTAAGTTTTTATGTTTTGCTTTAATTCATTCTAAAACAAGTTGGAACTTGGCAACAAATAACAGCAACAGTAATAAAACCCCTTGAAGTTTAGCCAGCAAACATAATTAGATTGAAAAGTTGTAATCTGATGAACACACCAACCATGAAAGAAATACAAGTACTTATAATGCTAAGAACTATGCATGACTTTATATAAAAACCTGGAACATCTACTGTAATTATTTCCAAAGTGTAAATAAACCACCTACTATTTTTACTCTGTAGTTTCTGAGTGATTTCTGCATGTGTGTCAAAATAAACGTGGGCATGGTAAGTGGCCTTCAATCCTGAATAAATTACACCATTTCAGTAATCAGTAATGGGTCAAAACCTCTAAACTATTGTGAGGAACTTGTTGAAAAATAAGTCATAAGGAATAAAAAAGCCAGTTCTGTCAAATATTAAGGAACTTGATCCAAACTTTTTGTCATGTTGTGTGTGGAAGCTGTAGTGGACCCACAGGCACAGGCGTCAAATGGATGGTGAAGGTCTAATGAACAAACTTACAAGCAGCCAGGAGATTACAAAAACAAGAACAAAACTGGAACCAAGAACACAAGGAGCATAACGGCGGGTAAACAGGAATGGTTGGGATTTAAAAGGAAGAACCAGGAAAGAGTGCAAGCAGGAGAAGGGTTTAAATACTGAGATGATGAATACTGGAAAAAAATGACCTGAGCTGATGTTACAGGTGTGAGAGGAGCCAGAAAGACAAAGGAAGTGACAAATGGGAGCCAAAGAACGCACACTGGGGACCAGGAAATTAATCTAACGCTAAAGAATGACTAAACATTATACAAGAAAGAAACACAACAAATTCACCTAAAATCACTAACAAAGGACCGAACCAAAGTAAAACAGAAATACGGGTGATCTAATGAACGAAAAGGAACCAAGGAATACAGAAATTAACAAAACCCAAAACTAATTCAAACAACCCAAAATCCTGACACCTTCGAAGTTTAAGAGGCAAAAATATACTTATTATTCTCATATCTACAAAACAGAAATACAGTCACCTATAACATAATTTTCCCTACACAAGGAAAGTTTATCTTGATTTTATATGAGACAGTAAGAAACAATATTAGATCTCATGTTCTAATTTCTTGGAAATAACTGCGAGTCTCTGGTTTCAATTTATTGCAACAAGTTTTGAAGAAGTGGTTCAGCAAATCAAGGAAAGAGCTTCCCATTTGTCTTTTACATTTATGAGCTTTTTACACTCCTTATAATTCAGCAATAATATTCATTAATTTAAATGTGACGTTGTGCTATTTTCAGTGCAATGGTGCTACCTGCAGGTCAAATGGTATACAACATCAGCTGCTGACTTAAATACTAAACCTATATGTACATTTATAAGGCGGGAAAGTCTGTGTATCCCTCTATATCTGGCAATCTGCACAACACAGCAGTGGCAGCATTATGCTGTACAAAGCTGGGAAGATGGCTGCAGGTAATACAGGACTTTCTTAAAGAATAATGTGTCAGATTTAGTAAAACTAATTAAATATGACTGAGGTCTACTTATTTTCATGTGAGACAAAATGCCAAAAGATTAGTGACATTAGCTGGAGCAAAGTATTAACTAAGTGGGACACATTACAGAAGCATGCAACACTTTTTAGACCTTTGCTTTGTAACAAAATGTTCTTTTTCCTTTTATTTCACTTTGATGAACAACTTTTTCTTGGTCTATAAGACAAAATCTGTCTGTGGTTTCTGTTTGATTGGTAGATCCCCTTTTCTTATCTTTACAAGTCAAAATTCAAACAAAAGCAGGTTAGCGATTGGACGTCGACTGACATGTGACACATATTGCTAACTCATTACCTGGCAGAGTCAACTTTCCACACCTTGGCGACACAGGAGTTCACCGTGAAGGTTAGGCAGGCTGCTGTTCCTCGTCGAAGAGCATCTGCTTCAAGTCTCTACAGTCGGTGAATGTTTTAGTCTTCAACTTGAAATAATGACAACAGGAAGGCATTCCGGATGGCAAAAACTAATTCTTCTACTGGCAGGTAGGTTTTATGTTTCTGTTCATTTCTGTTTTTTTGTTAAACAGCCCCTGCCACACCTTTATGGTAGTATCACTGTTGTTAATCAGTAACTATTTAATTGCTGTGCTACTTAAAGCATGATCATGTTTTACTAGAAAGAGACCAGTTGGTTAAAATAATATTTCAAATGAATATCAAGATTTCACTGCCCATAAATATAATGAAATAAAAAGTTACTGACATAGAGGGATATTGTTCATGCGTTATCATCTTTATTCCTTTGTTTTGTAGTTTTTCCCTGCTGCCGGAGTGTGCAAGTGTCTATCAAAGAAAAGGAATACAGGGTGGCAAAAGGAGACGATGTTACACTGACCTGTTCCTTCATCCCTGCTAACCCTATCAAAAACAACTTTGTCCTGGCATGGGACGTTGTGGGTGTCCCATCGGTAAGATGTACAAAATCTAAAGCAGAGACGTTTTCTGGTTTGTTTCTAGTACGTTGGTGGTAAATCGCAGGTTTTTGATCCAGTAAAAGGGTCTAATCTAAACCAATTCACTTTGGAAACTGTGGGAACGGTCGATCAATCGGTTGATGTTATAAGTTGAAAAACTTTGGAGAAGTTTTAAAGTTCTATATAAAACAAACAACTTCATTTTGGTCACATTTTATCATGTTGCAAGCACCAAATTTTTAATATATTTTGTTATGATTTTCTCTGACCAACACAAAGAAGTCCACACTTCTGAAGCTAAAGGAAATTAACAGGTTTATGACATTTATTTGCCTTAAGAATTTCAGTGAATCGTGGTGTCTATGCAATGACCTAAATCTGATTCGTGCTTTTATTGGATGTGATGAGGTAGTGACCTTTGTCCGGTGGATGATGAATGGGTGAATGAGTCAGAACCGCTTTATGTGCAAAACTACAGTCCTGCTTAAATGGGTCAGAAAAAGAAAATACCCCAGCAAAGTAAGCATTAGTTCAACACATTTTGTTTTCTAATTCTTTGTAAATTGTCTTCGATAAGGGCACATAAAGTATTTCAAACTGAGGAAATGTGAAACTAATTTACTATCAAATCTGTATTTTTCCTCCTCCAGAAAGCAGTGGCCTCCTTCTTTCTTAACAGTCCTGTTGACATCGCTCCGTCATACGAAGGAAGAGCCACCCTGGAGGTTGATGTGGACAGGGGAGAAGCGACGCTCCTCTTGAAAAAGTTGACCATGGAAGACAGCCGCCATTATCAGTGCAGCGTCAGAATCCCCAACGATGACGAGGGAACACCGATCGCCTCTACTTCTGTTTTAGTTCTAGGTGAGACTTAATGCAAGGGTGAGCTTTATGTTCTTGTCTGTCTGTCTACATTTATAGATAAATACACATTGAGTATAAATATTTAGCTAAACTCCTAAACTCCAATGGAGAAGAAGGGATATCGAAGTGGTAGAGACACATTTAAAGAGGTTGAGTTGACAATATTACCCCTTTTTAATTTTAATCTTTAAGACCTATACGGGAAACAAATATTTCTACTTCAGTAAATGAAAGATTAGCTTATTTCCAAGGGGATTATTATCTTCCATATTTTTCTTCACTGTATTCAGTGTTTATGAGTGTGTGTTTCGTTTGTTCTGCTGTGATAAGTCATTTACTCTAGATGTCATCGGAGTAAACAACATCTATTCAAGATTTCCATTTTTACCCTATTCAGTCTTCACCTGCCATAGTGTGTAAAAGCATACTTTGCAAAAATAGTCATATTCCGTTGTCTTTCTCAAATATTTTTACATTTCAACCATACACTTTAATGTACTCTAATACGATTACATGTTGCAGTCTAACACAGATCAGCACGTAATTGTAAAGTGGAAGGAAGTGATTTAATGTTGTCAAAATCTGCAGTGTTATGCACCGGGGATGATTTTCTTCATCAGGAAAAGGAAATGGATGATAGTTGATGGGAAATTGACTGGAGATAAATACTCTCCAGTTCTGGAGAAAAACATTTTGTAAGCTGCAAAAGCCTTTAGTTCTTCTGGCAGATGTGACGCAACACTTTTCAAATCTCTAGTTGTAAACAAATGTTGGAAACAACCTATTTTGATTGTTGCGCTTCACAATTATGTAATACATTGTGTGGTTTCCCCCCTGAGTTAAACTGCAATGTGCTATAATAAAATGTTGCAAAGAACATGTAAACTCAACTCTTTTGTAAATTGTTCATGTTTTTTATATATTGCTGGAAGATAGAATAAGGGGTGTCTTTTACAGATTGACTGTATTTATATCGGTGATGGAAAAACAGACTCTATATTGCAGTTTATGTTTAAATCCAATACATTTTCCATTTCAGAGCCTCCCTCTAAACCAGTCTGCACACTTCAGGGACGAGCAGAGTATTTCGCTGACATCACACTCACCTGCAAGTCTGAGGAGGGTTCGCCAGCTCCTGTGTATTCCTGGACGAGCTACAGTATTGAAAACCTTCCCAGACAATTTCCCCCGAAGACAACACAGGGTATGCATTAAAAACCAAGCATGTTTTATAGAAACATGTTTATTATCCAGGCTGGTGTGAATATTGCCCATATTCTGATTAACATGCATGATGTTGTTGCAGAGGATGGAGTTCTGTCTCTCTTCAATGTTACAAAAGAGACGTCTGGCTTCTTTATCTGTCTTTCAAAAAATAATGTTGGTTCTGCAAGCTGCAACTTTACCTTAGCTGTAATGCCTCGTAAGTATTTTAAACCATTTCAATCCAACAACTTGTGTGAATATCAGATCAGTTTCCATCATGTGATGAGAGAAAGCCAGTGAAGTGGCAGAAAAGCAGTTTCAGGATATTTTACAGATAAAAGTCTAGTGTACATTTGATTTAATTCCCTTTTACTCCGAGAGATCAAATCTAGCGTAACTAACACTTTGTACTTTTCTGCAGCATAAAATCCCAGTAATATACATTGGTATTTGTAGCTGTGACATGACAAAATGTGTAAATGTTTTGGGTGTACTTTGCTTTTCCAAGTCACTGTATTCCTTCATTTATGTTTTGTGTGGGTAGAAAAGTACACAAAACATTTATCTGGCATTAAAAATAATTGTTTTAGTGATTCATTTTGAATAATTTAATTAGGTTAAACAGGAAGTTGTTGACAGCTAAATAAAATCTCATGTGATCTTTTTAGGAGAACAAATCAAATTACTATGTTTATTCAGAAAGAATCTCAAAGCACGATTTTGTTTCAAAAATCCCAGCCAGAATGTCTATTTTTTTCACAACAATAAAATTGTAGACCGACATAAATTTGTTAATATCCACACTTTATTACAATAGCATTTATATTACCACATTTAAGATTGTTATCACTTACTTAAATTGCCTGATTCAGTTTCTCTTGTTGTATCCATCTGTCTTTTTTGTCAAAACAGTAATGTATTTTCTATTTTATTCTCTTAGCCAGTAGGGGCTTTGCATCCACTGGAATTATAATTGCAGCAGTTGCTGCTGGTCTTCTGGCTCTGGGGATTATCATTTTTTGTTGCTGCAGAAGAAAGAATAAAAACGAGGCTGATGACAAGGGGTATGCAGTCATTTGCTAATCAAATCAGCAAATCAACAAATGCGTAGCTTTTACAGTTTTCTGTGTCAAAGTCATGTAACCATTTAGAATGTCTTTGTTCCTTGTCTGTGTTTTAGTTCCCATGGAGATAAGGTGTATTATGACAAAGAAGGTCCTGAAGTAGGAGAGCCATACATGGATGACAAGTCAAACACTGAGAAGAAGAAGACTAATGAGAGTGAAAATAAAGATATTTCTCCTCAAAGCAATTACACCATAGGTGGAGCAGGAAAGACGTTTGATGATGACCAGCACAGTTATAGAAGTGGTTTAGAGAGGCACGACGGAAAGGGTAGTGATATAGATTCCCAGCGTTACCAAGGAGATCGGAAGGATTATTATCGTGGAAGCCGGGATCACCTGGACAATCAACGTGATCACTACGGAAGCCGAGAACGTGACGATCAACGCAATCGGTATGGAAGTCGGGATCGTCTCGACGACCAACGAGATCGCCATGGTAGTAGAGATCGTCTCGACGACCAAAGAGATCGCTACGGAAGTCGGGATCGTCTTGACGACCAAAGAGATCGCTACGGAAGTCGGGATCGTCTTGACGACCAAAGAGATCGCTACGGAAGTCGGGATCGTCTTGACGACCAAAGAGATCGCTACGGAAGTCGGGATCGTCTAGATGATCAGCGAGATCGCCGTGGCAGTAGAGATCGTCTTGATGATCAACCTGTTCGCTCTGGAAGTCGAGATCGACTTGATGAATACCGTGATCAAGACTTGTACCGTGGTAGCCGCGATCGCATTGATTACAGAGATGAGTAACATAGAAATTAATATGTTTAACGTTGACTTAATGAATACTCTTCACTAAAGAGTACTCAGTAAGTCTCAGTTGTGTGTCCTTGGGCAAGACGCTTCACCTTCTTTGCCTGCTGCTGGTGGTCAGAGGGCCTGGTGACACTGAGTGTCAGTCTGCCCCAGGGCAGATGGGGCTACAATGTAGCTCATCACCATCTCTGTGTGTATGACTGAATGTAGAGTAAAGCACTTTGGAGTCCTCTGACTTGATAAAGCTACACACGTACAGGCCATTACCCTTTGACCCTTTGAGCTTATGGCATAAAGAAAGATATTATTGTCCATGGTTATTATGTCTTGAATGGGATTTTTTTTTTAAATCATGTTAGTGCAAAGAGCCAAACTATATGACTATCAACCTACAATGTAAGATATACTGTATACTGAAATTTTGAATGATTAATTAAGGTTTTGCTTTGATAAATGTATTTGGGCGATTTAAAATATATATATATATTTTAATCCTGTTTTGCATCTTTTAATGAAATTCGAGAATAAGTTTGTATAATGTTTGTAATCTTAGTTTATTTTGTAAGTACAATGTTTTTTATGCGTCTATCACACATAAAAAATAAATGTAAGATTTTCTGTTTTGTTCCACAAAATCCATGTTAAGTGACTTAATCAGTCATTTGTAGTGTTTTTTTGTGCATGTTCTGTGCAACCAAGCTGCATTTTTATATCGAAATTAATAAATTACTTTGGATGACACCATTAGTGTGCAATAAAACCTTTTTTTCTTTTTAATAAGTGTTAATGTATTTTGTCAACCCGTTAGATTGGATAGAGTTTTGGATCAGAGCCCCCCCTTTGTCAGTGAAGTGGTACAGTCCCGTTAGACGCAGCCTGCCTCCGGTCTGGAGCAGCCGCACTCAGAGCGAACAACGACATGATTAACATACGGATAAACGCCGTTTTACCATAAACACGGAATATATGATGAACTTTTACCGGTTGGCAGTTTTACTGGGAGCATCGGGTGAGTTTATTTCCTTTTATTACAACATGTTTAACAGCCTTTCTGTTCTCAGCGCAACAGGTTGTGCCCGTAAACTTCAGCTTATCCCAAACCCGCTGGCCTCAGCGAGGAACCTGCTGAAGGGTTTAGGTTATGTTTTATCTTCACCGAGCCAAACAAGACAGACTCCCTTTTAGCAGCCGTGGTTTGGACAAATATTTTTAAACTGTCTTCACATATTTTTGGGTTTCTGGGAAAGCCCTGCTTGTGCAATTGGCTGCTGGTTGTCATTAATCATTGTGAATATTCCTCAGGGTGTTCAGTCTTTGCTCCTGGAAGAATTTGTGATACAGCAACACTATATCAACAAGACTATTTAAGCTTTTCAAATGTAGTAAAATTATATGCATTTGGAATAGTAAGGGTTTTTTTTGTTGGTGGTAGTGGTAATTAATACAATTACAATTATTATAACTGCACTATAATGGATAGTTTTTGCAATTTGAATGTATCTGCATTATACAATATACAAAGCATAACTGGTTAGGAAGACTACAAAGCAAATACAAATAATCCAAAAAGTTAGCAGAAGTATACACAATACTAAATAAGACAATTATAATCTGCATTAGTGTCAATAACAACAAAGATAGTAGGGGGAAAAAAAAACAAAAGTACAGCAATGAAATGCAAAATTTATGCATACAAACAGTTTTTCTATGAAGAGGTTTTTTTTCCCTCCAAGTGTCACTATATAAAAAAGTTCAGCACCTCTATACCTTGTGGAGAATCTGCATCTATTTGTTAAAAATTTAGGAGGAGTTTCCACAGATTGACAAGCTAAGTAGGAGTAAATGCACAAGTTTGTTGTGAAATAGACTTTGCAGTAGTCAGGATTATCCCCAGCAATCATTTTCATAAAAAAAACTCCCCAAAAAACCCCCGAAACGTTCGCTGGAGATAGGCACCAGCACCCTGCTCACCCCACTAGGGATAAGGGTGTACAGAAAATGGAATGAAAAAAAAACAACAACAAAAAACTAATATGTGGACATATTATCAGGTATATTCCATCCTGTGTAGATATAAGCTTCAAAGAATCTTTGAAATTAAGCTTGGAAGCAACAAAGCTTAATTTCTTGACCACTGGGTGCTTTTTGAAATCTGCAGAGGAGTCCCCCATCAACCATTGAGTCTATTTTCAGTCTTATCAGTTGCATTTGTTGGAATAATGAGTCGATGTGAAGGAATGCACCACAGGGAGAAAAAAGGCAGGAAATGTGACGGTTTTGGGAGGAAAAGCCTGACTGTGTTCAGGAAACAAGCAAGCGTCCAGCAGCAGAGCTGTGACCTGGAATACCTCTTACTGTTTTAACAGCTCCTCTAACGCTGAAATAACACCTTCAAGTCAGAGCACAGGTGGCGAGGAACCTGCCTATTAAACCACAGCCTCAATCACAGTAAACAATGGTTAACACACGTGCTTCATGATGCATACAGGCGTTTTCCTCTTTGCTTTTTCAAAACTCCTCTCATAACAAACTGAATGCATTCATGGAGCTGATGGAGGAACGGTTTGGTTTAAATCTTCAGTGGCTAATTGGTCTATTCGGAGCCAGCTGTATGAGGCCGGACGCTCCTATTGGCTCAGAGTCTGTGACCTCCTTCCCCCCCTCTCAGCTCCTCAACTGGGACAGCAGAGTGGGGAACAATGGTCAGCTCCATAAAGACGGAAACAAAGGGAAGACCGCAGCTCCTCCACTGGAGGAATTCAGGGTCTCAGTCCACGTTTCTGTTTGCAGAACGTAAAGTTGTGAGGTTAAAGTTTATGGTGGAGGATTTGGAATATGTGACACGTGAAAAAAACTGGATTTCCACAAAACAAGTATTCATGAGGCAGAAAAATAATCAGGTCATGTTGGAGATTTTTTTAGTTTTTTAAAATAAGAACAGTAAGACAAAAAATATATTAAAGAATAATTGTTAAATTAATTTTTAAAGACGTAATCTTAAAATAGAAAATCTCATTTTTAAAATATTTCAACAAAATCAAAATTAAAATATCCTAATATTTAGATTTTCATTGTTTTTTAATAAAATAAAAAATCTAGCTTGCTTTTTATCATTGTTTGAAAGACCAAACGAAAACATAAATGTATTATTTTCCTTAAAAATATAAGAAATAATAGAACATAAAAAAACCTAGCTGTGCATTTGTATGTAATTAATTCCTTAAAGAATAAAAAAAGAAAGAATTAAATCCCTTGACGTATATTTTTTAAATTGTTTTTAAATGACAGAAAAGTTCTGACTTTTTGAAGTATAATTTTACTTATAAAACATCAATAAATATCATTACTTATGAAAAACATATTCAAGTCTCCCAGCAAAGGTTCACTAAGCCTAAAGGTCTCTCTCTTAGTGTCGTAAGCAAAAAATAAATAAATAAATAAATAAATAAATAATAATAATAATAATAATAATAATAATAATAATAATAATAATAATAATAATAATAATCAGCAAATTAGATGCCGGGGTCTGGTTTAAGTTATTTTTTTAAANAATAATAATAATAATAATAAGCAAATTAGATGCCGGGGTCTGGTTTAAGTTATTTTTTTAAATAAGTTGATTCATTACTGTAAAATAAAAAAAAAAAAAACAAGTCAGTGGTTCACATCTTTCTGAACGCTTAGTGATTTAGAGCAATGATTGATAAGAGCTATTGAAATAAAACTACTATATTATTAATGAAACTGATGATTACAGAGAAGAAAAACAGAACTAATTGTTGTAATCAGGGCCTGGCAATTTTTAATTAAAAGAGAGTAAATAAACAGGATGAGTGCTCCTCCTCCTGCTGCTCTGAAGGAAAGGCAAACTGGTGGACTTGCTTTTGTTTTCATTTCCTGTCTTGAGGGAAATGTTTAAAAGCAGTTCCTGCCCCACCTAGAGCTAAAATGACTTTCAGGCATTACTCACGAGCATCTGACTGCTGCATCCCCTCCCTGTGTGATCACCGTCCCCCTGGCTCTCCTCAGTCCTCCCCCAGATCTCCCCCCACACGTTACACTGGAATTTAACCTCCTGACCCCAAAGCCTGAGCAGCAGAGGAGCCCCCCACACACCTAATCTCTGTTCCTGTCTTCTCCCGTTTTGATGCAATGCAAATTACAGTTTCTTATCTTGAATCCTCTGCACAGATAAAGAAGATCTACAGCTGTTTCTACAGAAATGAAACTGTAATTTACATGTATTTTCCAGCCTTAAAGAGGTTCCTTCAAACCTACGCTCTTGAATGTCACTAAAGGAGCGTCAAAAAATAATTACGGTAATTAGCAGGTACAACAACAACAAAATTGCTATAAACTAATATCTGTTAAAAACTACTGTGCAATGCATTTTATGCCCAGAATTAAAGTCCAGATTATTTGGTCCAGGCTGTAGCAGGAACCGCTGCAAAGCAAAGTGTTTGTATGTCTACCTGGTCGGAAAATTTCCAGATGTCAGAGTGAAAAACACACTCTTGAAAATGTTCAGGTGTGAAGCTGAAAGCAAGCTCGTTCAAATCTGAAAGTTGGTTTGGTCAGATCAATTATTGCAGAGGAAAGAGAGCACAGTAAGTTGTTAATATTCAGCCCTTAATAATAATAATTAATAATACTTTATGTGTTTGCAAAGTGACAGCATGTGAAACAGATAATGGTTGTTGTTGTTGTTGTTGTACCTGCTAATTACTTAATGTTTTTGCAAAGAACTGTAAACAAATGTCAATATGTCACATCAGCATTAATAACCCAATATAAACTAGAACACAACTATGAAGTGAAAACAAAATAGATGCTTTTCAAATTTTGGAAGAAAACCTACAAGAAAAACACCATGGGGAAGAGGTTTTAGATAGAATATGTTTAGAAAGGTTTTTTAAAAAAATCTCAAATGCAAAATGTAAATCATTTTTGCACAATTTTGGATTAATTAATTATCTGACTGTTGTTCTTCCAGCACAAGGACTTTTAAAATTGATTGCTGAGTTAGTTGATGGTTCCATCATGATTAGTCTAATTAATCACTTCAGGCCTAGTTAATATACCAAATATCCAGGAATAAGAGTTCAGTTTGTAGAATTGTTCTCTCGACGTCATTAAAAAAATGTTAATCAGAGTCTGTCTCTGTCTGTGCTTGTGTCAGTCTGCGTGTGTAATGGCATGCACGTCACAGTGCGGGAGAAGAAGCGCTACGCCATGCTCTTCCAGTCCGTGGTCCTCCCATGCCAGTTTCAGACGTCCTCCAGCAAACCCCCGGTGGTGCAGTGGTGGTACAAGTCCTACTGCCGAGACTCCACCCGAGCCTCCTTCTCCCTGCCCGACACTCTGGGCTACAAGGCCTCGGAGCTGGGAGCCACGGCCCAAGTGGAGTTCTCCGACAGCAGCCGGACGGTGCGGATCGTGGCCTCTAAGCAGGAGTCGTCCGTGACGCTGACGGAGCACTACAAAGACAGAGACGTCACCATCATAAACAGTAATGTCAGCTTTTCCCTCCACGATGCAAAAACACAAAGTCTCATGAAATATTTGGTCTAGTTTGTACTGCAAATGTCTTTGTGCACTTGAAGTAAGACAAAACTAACTCACAAGTAACTTTTCTTCAAGATATAGGATTTGAAGTCAATCATTTCTTAATATTGATGCTCTTATGAAAAAGTACTGGCTATAAGTGCAATAATCTGTCAGAGGAAAAAGATATTTTTCCCATGTTATGAGCGAAATAATTTATCAGGTTAACTAATTCTTTTTCATCAATGTTGAGGAATTGTTCACTTAAAACAAGCTTCTATTTCCTGCTGAAAAGTCACTTAGTTTTGTCTTATTTCAAGTGAACTAAGATATTTGCACTAGAAACAGGACCAAAAATACTTGGTATGATTTTGTCTTTTTCCAGTTCATGACAAACGTTTGTATGGTACGGCTGCTGAGTCTGTTTGAATCATAGCCGTTCTCTCCATATAATAAGAATTTGTGTAATAGTTTCGTAATACAGGAGGAAGATCAGCCTCATGATCTCAACCTCCTTGTGTAAAGTTTTATATAACTCACCTCTCATCATCCCCTCTTTTGTTCAGAATGGATTCAACCACTCATCTTCACAGAAATCCTCTAAACATGAGCTTTGTGTCTCCCTGCAGAGGCCGACCTTCGCATCGGGGAGCTGCAGTGGGGCGACAGCGGCGTGTATTTCTGTAAAGTCATCGTCGCCGACGATCTGGTGGGAAACGGTCAGGACCACATGGAGTTACTGGTTCTCGGTATGGCTGCCGATGAAGCAACATAAAGTTTATAGCCGTGAAGGTTTTTGGAAAAAGGTGCCTTCTTCGGGCTGCATTCCCAAGGGCCTTTATGGCAGCTGCCATGGAAACAGCCTTTAGATGGTCCTGATCCGTCATGACACACTCTATTGTTCAGCCAGTCGTGCATTTCAGAGGATCTGTGTGCACTTGACTGGACTGGAAAAAACTTAAAGTCAGTGAGGCTGTGCAGCAGAGTCCCGAAGGATTGTGTGTGTTCTGTTGGTTCACTGGGAGTACTGGTTCCTGGTTAATGATTGTACAGGGCTTGCAAATCTCAATCAAACAGCCTGTACTTCACTGATAAAGGTCAGACAATGAGCATTTACTGTAAACTGGAGCTCTTTCCAGAGATGGTTGTGCTCCCAAAACCAACGTTGACCTGAGGCCTGGTCATTCATAACCTCTTGACTGTGCTAATCTGATTAGAACAATCTCACAAAGCATGGAGGGGCAGCAAACTGGTTTGGCTTAACCAGTTTGTTAACCAGCATTTTAATAATACTTAAAACCTTTCAGAGAGTTGTAAGCATTCTAGACAACTTTTTTTTGGCATATTATTGTTATTAAAAAAAGTTAAGCCAAGTTATTCCACGAAGAACAAACATCTAAAACACATTTAATCGCTAAAAAGGCAATGAAAAACCAATGAAAGACACGACGAAAACATTGAGTCAAATGGTAAGTAACAGAAGGAGCCAGCAAGGAGTGACTGAGAATGAAGCACTTAAGTACTGGGAGGTTGAATGCTGAAACAATGGACCTGGGCTGATGAGCTAATGGGATGCAGGTGTGAGGGGAGACAGCAGAAAGAGGAAGAGACACACTGGAGACTAGGGAAGGAATCTAACAAAATAACTAGCTATAAGAGACATAATTAAACTAGAGTAACAAGTAAAAACATAAGTAGAAACAGTAGTGAGGACTGAACTAAAATAAAGCAGAAAAAAGACTGATTTGATCAAAGAAATAGACTAAGGAACAGAATAATCAAACCTCAGAAACCACTCAAAACAACCCAGGAAATAACAATTTAACTTATTACAGCTTTAGGAACCATGAGCTGACCTTGTTTTACAACAAAAGTGGTTCAAATGCTGCCATTCCTCGCCTCTCTAGACAGAAAAATGTTATATCTCAAAAATCCTCTCTTATTCACAGTTTTCTTCTGAACTAACTGATCCTTGGATATGTTTTTCTTTTTTTTCTGTATTTCTCCTTTTCACACTTTGTTGTTTGCCCCCTGTTGTCTTCCAAAATCCCCTCAGAAATTAGCCCATGACTCCCTCTGTAGCCCTCCAATCACTCCCTGCTCCTCACAACCGCAACGCTCCTCGTCTTTCTCCAGTTCCTCCATGTTTCAGATGGTATGTGAGCACAGTTGCAAGGCCAAGGTAGCAAGATTTTTTTGTTTTTGCTTCGACACTCCCTACCAACAGCTGACTCAGCACATTTGGAATAAGCTGTCGGCAGTTCCAGGAGAGTTTGGTTTCTGCTTGCAGACAGACAGATCATTTGCTGGCCTTTACTCTAATCACAGTTGTTTAAAATCTCATAATAAGCACATGGGGCGAAAACAAGTGGGTCAACCTCAGAATGTAGCAGTTTTCTACCTGATGAAACAATTCCTGACATTTTTATCGTTAATAAAAAGCGCAAAAGAAAATTGTGTTTTTTAAATACAACACAACTCTTTAAACCATTTCTAATGATCTGCTATGGAAAAGTGTTGACCTCTGATTTGACTTCTCACTTTTTTTGCTAATTGTTGCCAAAGGTTGCTAGAACTGACTAAAATATGTTTGGATTATATTAGGCAGAAACAAACAGAAAATACATGTTATATTGCTGAAGCTGGTGGCTTTAAACAGCAGTGTGAAACAAAATTTAGAAGCTAAAACTATGTTTTATTATTACTATTATGCCTCTATTTAACCAGGAAGTCCCACTGAGATCAGAAATCTCTTTAAGAAGCGAGACAACATAAAAATTAGAACCATGTAGATCAAATATTGCACAATAAATACGACAAATTACACAGCATTTTAAATACAGTGATCTCAGAGGAAAAACAACGACGTTCCTTCTTCACTGTATTTTTTTTAAATAAACTTTAAAATGCTTAATGGATGTAAGTTTAATCCAACTCCGTAACGCATGGTAGGAAAATGCTGTTTTACCCAAAATCTGTCAAAGTCAGACATTCGAAAGCAACCATTTGGAGAGACTAAGTGGTGTTTATGGAGCTGACAGAAAATGGGTTACTGAGGCATGCTGGGAGTTCACCCAGCAGGGCTTTATACATAAAAAAATATGCATGAAAGATTTTCATTTGAGATGGAGTTTGAAGACGGCTCTTTAGAGAGGCGGAGGCTGCATGCATGTTCAGCACGTCACAGTAATCAGTTACAGACAGATACATGGATTTAGCTGTTTTCTGAAATATAAAACAGTTCTCATTTTGAAATTCTTACCTATGTTAAAGAGCTGCACATTTAAGCCTTTCATCAGCTCACATTCCCAGTTACGTAGAGGAGGACACTCTTCCAGTCATTATATCATCAGACATAAACAGTCCTCGATTGTTAAAGTGTTGCTTTTGACAAAACCATAAACTTTGTTTTTTGGGGATATTTAAAACTGATTTCAGACCTTTCAAAAGTTGTAATGCCAGTGATAGCAGATCTATAGATCATCTGGAAAAAAGGCAATTTAGTTTGCATGTTTTTATTTACTCGTCAGTTCCACTGGTTAAGGTGCTTGGGTTCATTGCTGGTCTTCCTGTCTGTTTCTTACTGATAGTAATGACTTTACTATGAATAAGTACCCAACACGACCCCATTTCAAGGAAGCACACCTACTCTTTTAATGCTTTTCCTGTATGTTTGCTAAGCCTGATTTTGTACAATCTTAGTTTCTTTGATTAATTGATTATTGCATGAACATCAATCATCATCCTCTCCCAGATTTGCTAATTTGCCTGGCCTTTTTTGGCGCCGCTTCCTGCTGCTTCTGTCTGGCCTTCACCTGTGCTCTCCCTCTCTCTGCAGGCAGGACAGGTGAGCAGGACGATCTTCTGCCTGAGTTTGATATGGAGATCATGCCAGGTACGGCCAATCAGCTGCCGCTTCCCTGCATTTTCGAGCTTTTCTGTCGCCTCCTAACTGATTTAACTCTCGCTGACCTTAACCAACGCTTTCCTGGACTCTGAAATAAAATGTGGGCTTCCATCTAACAACTTCTTGCTGTTTAAATGGCAGACCTGGTGCTTTATCTTTAGTCATAGTTTAAATTCTTCGGAGAACTCTGGTGGGCTGTGCAGATTTGGCTTAATGCCTCCCCTGGGGAGGTGTGTTGTTAGCGTCTGTAATTTGGAGATGTGATCAAGGATTAATGTTACTTTAAATTCCCTCGAGATCCCGTGTCTTCAGGCTCTGTTTCCTGTCACTCAGAGTCTCTATAAAAGCTACAATTGGAAGAAAAACTTGTTTATTAGGGGTAAGAAGTTAGCTCGTTAGGGTAAAAGATAATATAGGACCGCTGAATTTACACTCAGAATAATTACAAGCTAACATTTGTGTACAGTTAAAAAATAAAAAATGTTTACATTCGGTAAATCTTTATGGAAGTCAGTTTGTTTCCAAACCGTTTAGCTTCACGCTTGTTAACGTCTACAAACATAATTTTATTGGGATTTTATGTTCTAGAGCAACACAAAATAGGACATAGCTGTAAAAATCCATAGTTTTTAACATCTTACAAATAAAAATCTGAAAACTGTGACATGCATTTGTATTCAGCTCTCCTAAACCAATACTTTAAAGAACCACTACACGTTTAAAGATTCAAATTTTGCCCTTTCAGCTTTGTAAAATGGTTCAAACTCAGTCAGTTTGGATGGAGAGCAGCTATGAACATAAATCTTCAAGTCTTGCTACAGATCCTCAGTAGGATTTTAGGACTGAACTTTGACTGGATCATTCTATTACATGAATTTGTGTCAATCTAAACATTTCTGTTGTAGCTCTGGCTTTTGTGATTAGAGTTATAACATAAAAACATTTTCTCCTCAACTCTGACCAGTTACCTTTTAAAAAGAAAACTATGCATTATGCTGCCAACATCATGTTTCAGACTGGTGACACTTTTTATCTGACCAGAACATCTCAGACTAAAAGTATTTTTTGAAAATAACAACCTTTAAGCAGATATTGAGCATATTTTTCAATTAAGCCCGCATTTCTGTCATGACAATGAGTTTTTTCACTGGTCTGAGGTAATATTTTAATCCCAAAATGTCATTTTTTTATTAGCTGTAAGCAGAAAATCATCATGATTAACACAAAGTGTTTGAGGTACTGAAATAAATGAACCTTTCAGTAATATTCTAATTTATTAAGTGGGTCTTTAAGCACCTTTGTTTTGGGTCCGCCTTGTATTTACTAATGTGTTGTTCTGATTACAGTCGTAGTGCAATCTGAACAAGTTATAAAATTATTGTTTTTGGCTGTTTGTTAATAAATCAGATGAGCATTTAAGGTGCATTTATAGTATTTTCTTCCTGTGTGTGTGTTTGTGTAAAACAGAGTGGGCGTTTGTGGGCTCCGTGGCCCTGGGCAGCGTCCTGTTCCTCCTGCTGTTGGGGATCTGCTGGTGCCAGTGCTGCCCTCACTCCTGCTGCTGCTACGTCAGCTGCTGCTGCTGCCCTGATACCTGCTGCTGCCCACGACACCGTCAGTAACACGGACAGTCATCCGCTGCATTTGCACTTTTTCTTGCCATCTGCCTGGGTGGTGTTGACGTGTCGTTGATTTGTTCAGTGTACGAGGCGGGGAAGATGGCAAAGTCCCGACAGGCGGCTCCGGTTCCCGCCCAGGTCCCCGTGTATCCGTATTACATCTCCAGTGTGCCGACAGTGGTCCCTCTTGCTCCTTCATCCCAACTGGACCCAAAGATGTCATCGATCACCTCGACTGAAAATAACCTGGCTGGAGGTGAGTGATTGCTCCTTAAATGGTTAACTTCCTCCCGCCCGAGAAGGAAGCGAAAACAACCCGTTTATCACTTTATGAACTCATAAATGTAATACTCCCTCCTTTGATTTCTCAGAGCTTCTAAGGAAACATGATTCATGGAAAACCATTAATCACCGACCGTCTAACTCTGACTTTATCCGTCACCTTTGAGTCTGTTTCAAAACAGAAACGTCTCTTTGTGTCCTGCATGCTTGTGAATTAACAAATCATGAATCATTTGTGCATGTGTGTGTGTTTGTGCGTCTTTGCCTGTAAACATCCTCCTTGTGTGTGTGTGTGTGTGTGTGTGTGTGTGTATGGGTTCTTGTGTGTCTGCATCTACAGTGCGCAGTGGTTACCGTCTGACCAGCAGCCAAGACCAGGACTCAATGAAAGTTTTGTACTACATAGAGAAGGAGTTGGCTCAGTTTCCAACCAGCAGGTTGGCTTCACTCAAATGTAAGCCTCCACTAAGCAGGCCTTTTTCTCAGTGTCTCTACGGCCATGTGTGTCTGTGTGTGTGTGAGTGTGTGTCATTCTGTCTTTCTTATGTGTGTGATTTGTGTGAGTTAAATAGTGCTAGAATCCATCTAATCCTCTTAACCATCTCAAAACATCTGACTAATTCAGAGTGCTTTGGGTATGCATTTTAATGTCTTTTCCTCCTCACCAGAATCTTATGAAATGTCTAAAATTTAAAAAAAAAAGGCTGCAAATATTCAGACTTATTATTCTTATTTCAAATTAAATCTAGTTTAATTGAAAGGGGTTTTTTTTATTGAGATTTTAAGAAAACAAATATCTGAAAAATATCTAAAGACATGAACAGCCTAAACACAAATGAGAAACATGTACAAATGTTAAAATTGTTGATTTTTCTAACAACAGACAGGTATAAGATGTTTAGCCTGATTTAATTGCTATTATGTGAGACAAAATCAACCATTATTCTGCCTTCTGTTAAAACATATTTATTATTACACTTATTATATTATTTATGCCTTTTTTTAAAGTAACACAGTCAGTACACTAAGTTGGTATCAGCTGGTTAATTTGTCAGCCTATCTGCTTAGGTAGTCAGTCTGCAGTAAGGATAGACCACCTTGTACTTCATGCAATTTGCATTGTAAATCAGGTGCATAACGGAAACAAAAAGCGCAAAACATCTCCTCTGTTTTCATTTATTATGGAACTTAAATTGTGTAAAATCACGTTAAAAACTCATGTTTATCTCAAGATTAGCGTGAAGAAACTCAGACTTGCTCAGAAACCCTCAAAAAGGGAGGTTTTCAATAGTGTTGTTTTAAACAGTTACAGTGAAGGAGGAAGACAGTAAGTAATGACTCATATTTGACAAGTTTGGAGGCTAAATTTGGACTAAATGAGGAAGATTTTCTGGATGTAAACATCCAAAAATGAGTCACACCACTAACAAAATTTTAACATTGTGATAAAGTTCAAGAGGATCTATGGAGTATTGCTGAGAGGAAGGTCTGAGCGCCACTGTCAAAGTAAGCAGGAGCTATGAGGAAAAGGCTGATCACCGCCACTCACTGATGCAGTAATTTATACAAACAGAACCCCAACCAGGTATTAAGTGCATGGCAATTAACATATTTTTCCTAAGTCTGGCAGTTCTGTTTAAAATATATTACTTTATCAATTTCATCTCTCTGCGACAGACTGGCGACCTGTCCAGGGTGTACCCCGCCTCTCGCCCGGAACGTGAGCTGGCGATAGGCACCAGCACCCCTCCCGACCCCACTGAGGGACAAGGGTGAAGGAAAATGGATGGATGGATGGAATTTCATCTCTTTTTCTGAGCACTGAATTTATCAGTTTCGGTTTCTGAAATGAGTAAAAAATGTTGTACTGCACAATATATTTTCAGATGTACGTTTAATGTTACACGAATAGCATCATTTATTAAAAACGGTTCAGAAATTTTGTTACATAAAGAAGAACCAAACATGAAGCACTTTGCAAATTGCAGGGGAGTTTTCAAAATTAAATTTACAGCCACAAAGTGGGTGTAAATAGTCTTGACTCTAATTGCCCCGAGTTTCTAAACAGTTAGAGTTTTCTGTTGCAATAATAAAAAAGAACGCACATCAGACCTCATCCTTAATGTGGGTCAGATGGAAGTTTGTTACAACCACAGACATTTATTTTCGAGTGCTGCCAAATGTTTTCACATTTCATCCGAGCAGAACTCATTCCGCTCATTCCTGCTCTGTGAAATGTTGCAATACATGCTGAGGATTCCCGTAAATTTCTCCGTTTTGAACGTCGCCACAATCATTCCTCTCCACTCCGACAGCCAGCAGCATGTCAGAGCTGAGCTCCCTTCACGATGGAGGGAACGCGGATTTCAGACGCAACTATCAGACGGTCCAGATGAAGGCGCTGCCGCCCATCCCGGACCGCGAGGAGCAGGTGAGAGCGGCTCCACCCTCGCAGAGTCGGCGGCCCAGACGAAATGACGGCAGTCTCTCAGACGATGAATTGGAGCGAAGGTAACGGCGTTTAGAATAGGCTGCATTCACACGTCACGTCTTGTTGTAAACCCTTTCTTTTTATGGCAAGCCATTTTAAAATAAATTCGGTTTTACCGCCCTTACATTCCGGATATCTCAAATTGTTTTATGACTAGACGTTTTAGCGATTTAAGATATCTCCAATTATATTTCGACTAGACAAAATAACTATATAATCATAATTTCTAGCCGTTATTGACTTCCTGATTCACCGTCTCTGGCTTTTTCTGGTTCAGAGTTACGATGCACCTCTCATGTCAGTGACATAAAAGCTAGAACGATGCAACATGTCCGTTCAGACTGCAGATGGTTCAAAAACAATCTGATACGTATCCAAACTCGTACCACAAATGGAAGTGGCACAGATTGGATTTTTGGGGAAGTGGAAATATTGGAATTGGGCTCTTTCAGACTGCGGTGAGAAAGCTGGATGTAGGTTGCTTTTGGGCAAGAAAACAAAGCAGATTTGGGTCGCTTTTATCTGCTGTGTGAATGTAGTTATTGCTCTTAAAAAAATACTCATTACTCTTGAAACTTACCCACATTTTGCTGCAACAAACTTCAACCTATGGGACATTTTCGAAATAGGTAACAGAGTAACAAATGTCAAGCAAAATAAGCTATAATGAATGTTGCTGCAGGTGGAATCCCCGCTCCGAGCACCTGCAGAGGAAGACGTTGAGCAGGAGAGGTCGCACCGGCTCCCTGGATGAGCTGGAGGAGTTTGCACGATGCTACGGCTCCCGCGCTCGTCGTCCTGAGCCTCCAGACCGGCTCCATGGGCGGGACTACAGCCCGCCGAGGCGTTCCTACCGAGAGGAGGACGACACCTGGGGCCGCCGGAGCCGGAGCCCCTCGCCTTTAATGCACAAGAGAAGGGACACATGGGACAGCGACCGTCCTTGTCGGCCGCCCCTGAGCAAAAGCTATGATGACGGCTTCCTCACCAGCGTGCTGGAGAGGAAGGCGAGAGGCCGGGGAGGGGACAGGAGCGCTGGGAGAGCGGACGAGGACAGCGACACTCCGTCTAAAGGCAGCTCCAGGGGAAAAGGCAGCGACAGCTTCTACAGCCGGTCGCCCAGCCACCGTCCAGATGAGGACGACCCTTTGCCTCCGTACTCTGAGCTGGAGGCCGAGCGATACCGCAGGGCTGACCTGACCACGGACAGGTACCGCACAGCAGATCCGCCCCGATCGGACAGATACAGGACCGTCGAGCCAGGCTCGAGGCCTTTCTCCTACACCCGACCCCACCAGGGAATGTCCCAGACACTACAGGGGGGCAGAGAGGAGCGGGACAGGAGCCGAAACCTGGTGAGTTACTTGTAGCAGGAACGAGAACTTCCTCCCGCCACCGCTCTGCAGGAAAAGAGCGTTTATGTCCTGTAAATTGCTACAAGTCAAGCCCAACAGTATCCGATGGTTTTCTTGTTGTCAGCATTATCGCAAGTGGACCCCACTACTAAAACCTGAAAAGCCTTTGTTAAAGAAAAGAAGTGTAAAGTGAACAAAATTACTTAGCACAAAGACACGCAATATGACCAGAATGTGATACAAAATGTTATTCAAAGAGACAAATCAAAGTAATTAAAAAAGGGCAGCAGAACCATAAAAATGACTACAGAATAAATGCAAGCCAATAAAAAGAGATAAAAATCAACAAAAAACAGACCAAACATCTTACATGTAACAAACTGAGAGAAATAGTAATAAAATCAACCATTAAAAATGTTAATAAACCAGTAATAATAAATTTATATGCATCACCAAAGTGTCCAATTTATGGCACAAAACCATCTAAATGAAATTCAAAGTTGAGGAACCGCGAAAGATTCAAGTTTACTCCAGGAGATATTCATCTTTGGGCACAGAATGACTCAGAAAATAGTTGCAGATGATATGACACAATTATAAAGTGATGCACATTGATAAGAGATGCCTTAAATATTATCTGATGACTGGAAGTAGACAATCCCATATCAAAATCTGACAATGGCCTGAAGATACTACATCTATATTTTTTCTATTTTATTCTTTAGAGTTCTAACCTCTGTCTGCTTGTCATGAAACATGCTGAACTTTTACAACCTTTAGAGAATTTAAGTGTCAAAGTCACCGAAGTTCACAGTTACTAATGCTAACGGCACTAAGCTAGCTAGATCGTGAATAAGCATTTTAATGTTGACGAATTGAAAAGTCTGTGTTGCCATTTTAAAGTTTAAAGTAAGACAGATCTGAAATATGCTTCCAATCTCTTATTGGTGTATCTCTTCAAACTATGAAAAGATGCTAAATAACCTCAAAACGTTATAAAAATTAGCAAATACAAGTAAACAGACGAGCTTGAGTGCAGAAAGTCCAGAAAAATGATCAGTCCCTGTCGTAAAACAACTATTAAATGATGCATAATTGCACATTAACTTCAGCCGTATCTGTCTTCAGGCAGCAGAATGGGGGGGATTGCTACATTTTTGTTCCCAGGAGTTTGTTTTATTATTCATAATGTGTCCTGGTGACCTCCGGTTTCAGTCCAATTAGGACCTTTGTTTCCAGCCCTCCCTGAAATTCCCTTCTGGTTCTTTTTTTTTTTTATGTTTTGTTGTGCACTTTCAGCTCCATTGTTTTACATTTTCAGTTCACAGCTCTAGTTATCTGCTTCAGCAGCAATTGGAAGAGAGTACACAAAATTACTGATTAAGACCCACAGTTTTCATTTCGTAAAATATGAGCTTCTCAAAAGAGAGTATGTAAGTTTGATATACACAATTAAATTATTGAGGTGCTTACAAATACACCTAAATAATTTCCACAGGTCTGCTAGAGGTGTAAAATATGCATTATTCTTTATACATGTCGAGAATATCAAGTGTTTACAGATTGCTCTGCAGCCCTCCAGTGGAAACAAAATGAACTGCAGCACAAAAAGTCAGCAGTTCTCCACTGAAGTTTTTTCTTGTCTGTTTTTGTTGTATTTGTTGTCAATAAGAAACATTCATCGTTAATGTTTGTAAATATATTTTTGTCTCTTGTGACTCTTAGATATAAGGCATAGTGGAACACTGAGTTATTAGTTTTTAACATATTCTCCTTTTGAGGTATTATTATTTTTCTTTTTACAGGAATGTCCTTTAAACCACAACTAATTCTTGATATATTCTCTCCATGTAAAATGTGTCTTTCCTTCCTTTCCAAAGTTTAAAATCTAAAACACATCTTACTAAAACCCTTCCTCTGCATGGTTTCCAACTGTCACACTGGTTGAGCACCGTCACTCGGCATGAGCGTCTCTAACCTGCAGCCTCTCGGTGTATCTCCCTAACAGAGCGCTGCACTGAGCAGGGATTCTCTGGTAGTGTGACGAGGCACTCGAACCTCCACCTGCACAGAGCTGCCGGTCCGTTCGTTTTATCCGTCCTGCATGCAGCTACGCAGGGAGAAGCTAAAACCGCCTCCACCAGCAGCTGCATGAAGTCTGGCTCATCTTGAAATAACCTCAGTGAGAAAACAACATTAGAGGAAGGAAAACCTGAGACAGACTGAGGCATCCAGCCTCTGCTGTTAGAGCTTGAAGGTTTCTGGATTATACTTGTGCATAAATGATACTGTATCATGTATATTTTATGTAAGGTATGACCTTTTTTTGTGTGTCAGTTTTGTCTGGTGGCTAAAGTTACACAAGTGCCAAGGTGTTTTATTTTATCTGTCCAAGTTTTGCAGGTAAAAACCTGTGCAGCCTCCACTCCTCCTATTTATGTGTCAGTACTCTGTAACTCAGGTTTTAACTCTGCATTTTATTCTTCTATCTTTCCTTTTTGTGACAGTTTTGGAAGTACTGCACCTTGAATTTGTTTTGCAGATGATCATTGCACTGCCTGGATGCTTTGTAATTAAAAAAAATATCTTCTGAAATCTTTTTGTTTTGTTTGACTTTTCAGATGCAAAAGTTTTACATTTGCGATTAACCATTCTGTAGCTAAATTCTTAGATTCTTTTCAAATGGTTCAAATTGCTCAAATAGAAATATAATGTTTATAAAATTGTTCACCTGATTGCCAGACAGATGATGTCCAGTGATTGTTTCGTCTTCCTGCCTTCCTTGTCATTTCTCCAATTATTTTAGGCTCATTATTTATTCCTTTTTCTGTCTGGGAGAGTTTAGACAACAAGTTGATGCCATTTGATCTGAACTTAGTATATCAACATGCATCAGATGAAGATTACTATTCTACTTCATCTATATTGTGTATCTTGTTCTCCAATACTAGGACTTGCTCCATTGATTCATTTTTAATAAATAATTATGCTACATGTTTGAAAGAAAAATAAATAAGATGTTAACTCTGATACCCAGATTAATAGACCATCATGCTGAACTTTTTCACAGAGTGGATAGAAGCCAGCACAGACTGAAAGGTGCTGCATCTTCTCTCTTGACAAAGACAAAGAAGGAATTAAGGAGCTGCAGAGAGCAGAGCTTTTCATCTCCGCAGCATTTCTTAGAGTATCGAGACACACTTGAAGACACTTCAGCACATTCGGGTCTGCGCTGTGAAGCTGGAAGAGGGTCTATGTCCCCTGCAAGACGTGAGAATCCTGACAGCTGCGACTCTTTGCATCCTGAGAGGAAGCGCCACAATCAGGAGTTGAGAGGAAAACAAATCCCTCTTCTACACGAAGAGGATGTCAGCATTCACGTGAGGAATGCATTCTTGTTTAATGGAAACTCACAGCAGCACGGCAGACTGTTGTTGATGGGCTACTTCAGTATTACTGATTAAAACCACAACGAAAGAGGCAGATACGATAACTTCTAAAAGAAAATGCAACTTTTTTTTCTCTCTAAAAAATGGTTTGGTTAAAATTTAAAAAAAAAACTCATTAACAAACAAATATCAAAAACAGCTGAAGATAATAAATGTGACGCAATCTGTTGTTAGATTTAGAGGGCAATAACTTTTTCACACAGGCATGGCGGTTTGGAGAGGTTTTTGTTCCTTAAGAAATGAAATATTTAATTTCAAAGTGATATTAGAATTTCTTTAACGATATAAATTATTTAAGTGGGGAAAATAAAAAAAAAGCACAAAATTTAGTTCAACTTAATACTCCCCATCGTGTCTCCCTTCACCTGTCACAGTGGGCGGGGCCGGTGATGTCACCTGTAGCTAAGTGGGGGAGGGGATGATCAGCGTCCGCCTTTCCACTGGGAAGTTCGTCTGGACTACTGCTGAAACATTTTCAGGGAGAAAAACAACAGACTGGCTAACATGTTGCCTTTGGTGGAAACCCGGTGATTATGCGGAACAGCGAGTACATGACGTTTTGTTTTTTTAAACCAGTATTCCGGGTTTTTTTTTTTTTTTTACAAGATTTTCGGTCACTAACAAGAGCAACAAGTGAAGTTTCCGCGGAAGGATACAGAGCACCGAGATGGGAAATATGATACTGGTGGTGTTTCTGCTGCTGCACCTGCCAACAGGTGAGGTTTTAACTCTCCCATTATCAACACTTAATGCCTGAAAGTTCACCTGTGATTCTATGTTACTGTTGTATTACTTTAGTGAGGCATACAGAGACAAACGAAGAAGAAACCTAGGGCAAATCGTCGACGGTAATAAACAATGGTGGCAAGTTAATAATCAACAGGTGTAAACAGGACAAGGCCGAGTGAGGTCACGTGTCTGCGGGACCTAGTTTTCCATGTACACAAGAAACTCCCAACATCAGGAGTTTCTGCAACCACACAAAGGAGGTAGATCATTTATCAAAGACGCTGTTGACAAAAGCGTTTTACATGCTTTCTTGTCACTTACAGGGTTTGGATTTGTGTCTGCTTTTCTGTTTCAAAGAACGTTTTTAATTGTATCTCTTGTCTCATGATCACTTTTGTTAAATGTAATTAATTAAAGCTAGTCATTTTTATATAACCTGCTGTTAGTTTGCACCAACACTATCCATATGTAATATTAGCATGACGGTTTGATCTAGACAGTTTTTTTTTTCTGTAAAACACATTAGAACTTCCTAATGTTGGCTATTCCTGACTTTTGCTTGAGCTTTTGACCATATTATTATTATTACAACAACAATAACAGTAATAATTATAATAATTGTCTCTACTGGTTTAATTGTCTTTGCCTTGAACAGAGTAGCATAACTCTATTCCTTTAAATCAAGACTAAAAACCCACGGGTTGTTGCTTTTGGACCACAATAAATGAAGCATTGACCAACATATCTGATGTGTATTACTTTGGGGCTCATCAAAAGATAACATCTGTTCAATTGATGACTGTATGGTGTTTATATTTCTGTTTTTATTATTTAAAGCACCTTGAACGTGCTACACAAATAAACTTTGATTTTGATTTTATATGTTTTTGTAGTATGTATTAAAGGTTGTTGCAGAGGTCATTGTTGTCATTTTTGGAGAGCCTTGCTATTGAGATTTCTCTCTATGTTTGAAGCTCAATATATTTTAACTGTAAAATTAAATACTGTTAGACTAAAGATGATCAATATAATATTTTTCATATGTGGAGAGAGTGCACAAATGTTTGTGAAATTGGGTAAAGCTCAAGCAATCCTGTGTTTTTTTTTTCATATGCATTTTTATATATTAAGTAAATAATACATTAATCCTGTAACTGATCGTCAAAGTTTAAGGATTTCAGATATTATTAAATTATGAGAAGCAAAAGCTCGTAAATATCAGACGGCAGTCAGAGGTACAAAGTGTTTACATTTTCCAGTTATCGTAGATCGTCATTTTATTCATTAGCAATGGCTTCCTGCCATGAGGACATACAGTTTGCAGTTCATGACTGATAACTGTGGTTACAGGTCATGACACAGTCTACTTGTAGTAAACTGTTAACCAGTCTGGTCAGATTCCTGCATTCGACCACAGAGCTATGCTGCTGTCACTTAAATAACGCGACTCTTGTCGTTGTTCTGCTTCTTTGTACCAGAGCTGCTGTCCATTCAGGTGGTTGTTCCAGAGGTTGAGAGAACAACGGTGCTGTTTGCTTCGGTGACGATCCGCTGCGAATACACAACATCAGCCAACCCCCAGGAGGTTCTCGTCACGTGGAGATTCAAGTCGTTCTGTAAAGACCCAGTTCTGGAGTACTACTCCACAGGTGAATTTAGCATTTTGGACTGGTTGAACGCTACAAGCAGCTGCATTTGGACTTAACCTGATTTTTCCACAGAACCAGGAATAGTTAACATTGTCTTGACTTTGTTTATGTGAGCATTTCAGTTCAGTTCAGGGCAAGCTTTATGCCTTATTGTTGAAAAATCTGGACTCTGACATAAAGCTTCGGTCCTGTCCGTCTTCTTTTTCCCCCCTTAAGCATAATTGTGTTAAGAAACCTTAAAGTTCCCAAATAGCAGGGTTTAGTGACAGCTGGGAGTTTTGTGTTTAGTTTTTGTTCACTTTTTCAAAATGTTGCGCTGCATACTAAGTTCCACATGCCAATGTGTTCAGGTGTGAAACAAAGCTTTATTTGTTGGTTTTATGAATGCACTGAACAGAGAGGGTTTGCTATGAATACATGTATCGTTACACCATTAGTTCTCCTACATGCTGATCAAAACAAGTAATGTTCCCAGGTACTGTTTATGATTGATGGCCTCCGTTAATCATTTTATCAAGTTTTGTGGTTGAATTTGCTTATTTCATATGTTTTTTTCTCTCCTTAATATTACAACTACAACATATATTGCACAAACTAATACTGCAACACTGCAGGAAAAAAAAGACATCTTGGCTGCTTTATTAGGCAGTAAACCTTGATGCTCTGCTTTCCTTTGTTTTTGAAGCTTATCAGGCGGCTCTCCAGATCGGTCAGGATCCTGCCAATGACTGCCCAGACAGCCAGCGCACAGTTCGGACCGTCATCCAGAAGAGGGGCATCAATGAGCCAACGCTGGGGTCAGAGTACAGAAATCGTAAAATCACAATCCAAAACAGTAAGTTTGATCCCAGTATGATTTCTTTGTTGCTTCTTCGCCTGAATGTGTCGTCCTGGGATGGTTAACATGCATACTGTCCATTTTTGTTCCTGGCTATTGCTCTAGTGTTGAAGGATTGTATTCTCTAGCTTTTTTTTTTAGAGAGCATATCTTAATTAGTCCCCAATGCAGGGGGATTTAAACAAAACTTTCTCTCAACAGAGGCTGACTTGGTGATAAATGAGGTGATGTGGTGGGATAACGGCATGTATTACTGCAGCATCGATGCTCCTGGTGACACCACAGGCGACTCGGATCGAGAAGTCAGACTCATCGTGTACCGTAGGTTTCTTCAGCTTCTGCAGCTGCTTTTAAACATTCACAGAGAACAAAGCCCGCAAACGTACTCTGTAATAAAAATGATTTTCTTGTTTCAGACTGGCTGACTGTCCTGTTTATCATCATTGGCGCTCTGCTGCTCATCATGCTCTTCTGCATATGCTGCTGTCAGTGCTGCCCGCAAAAATGCTGCTGCTATGTCCGCTGCCCCTGCTGTCCACAGACCTGCTGTTGCCCTGAAAAAGGTACTAAAGCTTTCTTCATGTCATGGAGGCAGAGGGAGGTTTTGGTGGCAGAAACTCTTCTTCAGACTGTGATTTGGAAAACAAAATTCTAAAAAAAAGAAAAAAAAAAAGTTAATGCAGCAAAGAGCTGCACCTCAGTGTTAAAACTTTGTGATTTAAACGTATGCTCTTTATCTTGCTTAGAATGTACTTTCAGGTTCAAAAATATTGGAAATTATTATTAACTTGCAGATGCTGATTAAATGAACCAACTCGGTGATGCTTTGCACCGCTGAAGCGTTTTTGGTCTTTTGCTGTGATTGCAGCTGTAATGCAGCATCGGATGCTGAAACAAGCTCAGAAAGCCATGGCTCCCTGGATGTACGGTCAGCCTGTTTACGCAAACGTCAGCAACACCTCCTCCCAGGGTGTTCCCCTGCTCTACTCGGGTGAATATCAGTCAAACAAAAGCATGGAAAGGTTTATTTGGTGAATGATTTGTTTCTTTTCTCAGGGTGTGCTTATTTGGTTTGAAAACCAAAGTACAAGAAAACCAGTTCTTCCACTTGTAAAGACTTCTAACAAGCCTGATACATATTCATATTCATGTTGTGCTTTAGTACATTTAGCATCTTTTTTTGTAAATTCGAAGTTTTTATTTTGTCTTTATCTGATTTTTTTTTTTTTTTCTTTTTTCCAGCCTCAGTGTCAGATTACCCAACCAAACAAAACATCTCCATGACTCCCATCCCTTTGGGACCCATGGCCCCACAGCAGCAGCAGCAGCCCCCTTTGCATTCTCAATACATGGTTAATGGCAGCATGCGAAGCAGTAATAATAGTGGCAACCCAATGCTGGACTACCTGGAAAACCAGGTGAGAGTGCTGGATGTGGGACCCCCTCAAATGGCACCACATGCTGTCCGAAACATGCCCCCATTGCAGCCCCAACCCTCTCCTCCAGCTGTGCCCTACGCCCCCGGTCCGCCGAGCATGTTGTCGGCGCTGGATGATATGAGGGTGAGAGGGGTGGAAAGAAGGGTGATCACCCTGCCTCCTATCATCCAGCGAGTTCCCAGCTTTTCCTCCCGCAGGGACCCTGCTGGAGCCGGGGCCAGGGGCTATCCGAGAATGTCCAGTCAGTCTAGCGGGAGTACTAACCGATCAGGAGGGGGCCAACGGGGAGACAGCCGTGGGTACAGAACCAGAGAGGACCTTCTGCCAAGACAGGGGATAGTGCGCGAGTACAGCGACGATTCGGACTGGGACAACCGGCGAGGAAGAGCAACGCACGGGAGTTCAAGGAACGAGAGGGGCAGTTCGTCCAGGAGGAGAGAGCGAGGGTCCAGGCCGCGTGCCCGAAGCCGCGACGACTTGATGGAGGAGCTTCAAAGCAGATCGGCAAGGAGGGAGAGGAGCTACTCCCCTCCCACGCACCACAAAGGATCCTGGAGCTCAGATGAGGGCAGCAGTCAGAAAAAAGGACGCAAAGTAAAGGATTGGCCCGAGAAACCACCCAGCTACTTCGCCAGTGAGGTGCAGCCTGGTCGCAGGAACTACAGCCATCTTTCTGTAAGAGCTTCCCCTACTGCTGACACTGAACCAGCAGTGTGTTAAAATTTAACCTGTTTTGTCATCGTGTTCTACTACCACCTTCAGTTTTCAGCCTTTGCCTCTTTCTTGCTTCTTTAACCTGTGTGTGCTGTGGTTTTGAAAAAATCTGGTATTTTATAGCAGAGTCATAAACAACCAGAACTACAAGCATAAAGATCTATTTAATACTCAGCTTAGTTCCACTTTGAGGAAACGCGTCTTTCGTTGTACTTTGAAACCTGCTTCAAAGTATGATGACCTTTAGAACCTGCAGTGGCAATATCCTCTCTCATAAGTGTGAGCATGAAGCATATTGATTATATAGCAATATGCAAATAAGTCAATGATAAAAACAGAAATGTACCAATATTACATGCACATAATATTAACATATACAGTATGTTTTGCCAGATCTTGAGAGTATTTGCTGCAGGGAAACTGAAAGATACATATATTTAAAAAAAAAAAGGTAATATGTCCTTCATCTTATCATTTTTCAGCTGGAAATATCAGAAACAATGATTCTTTAAAAACTGGCTGTTACAAATCTTGTGTCACTGTGGCGAAAAGAATCAGTCTGTGTTCTTTGTGGGGATTCACTCAGATGCTCCTTTACTCTTGTAGAGTAGCAGACTGTGGCTTTGTTGCAGCTCTTCCCATTGCTTCAAGTGATAGTATAAGCGCATCATCTCAAACCTTTTCTTATCCCTTTATAATGGGAATTATAGAAAATTAGCACATTAGCAAGATTCAGCTCCAACTGTTCCACAGACCTTTCACTGCCCCCAAGTGGCAGCAGGTGGGTACAACAAATAGATGTGCAAAGCTTTTTATCGTCTGTTCTTGCACAGCTTAGATTTCTTCCTCCTCTTTGGTGCTTTTTTGTTGTTTCTGTCTGTTTTTGGATGTGGTAATCATAGCATCTCTTGCTTGGACTCTAACGTTACCTTTTTTTTCTCATAGGATAGAGGCTCGCATAGCAGTACCAGCGTAGTCATCTGAAACATTTCTCTTGTATTCCCCCTGACTGCTTCCAATTAAGAAGTTTGTAACTGTAGCTGATTAGTAAAACTGAAATGTTGTGTTGCTGACCTAAAGCATTTAGGACTGTAAAAATATGCACTATATGTGCATATTTGGACTTCAAATCTATTGTGTGTGTATTACAGCAATATAATAAATCATGTTCATTTCCATTTTCATTTGTTTTTATGTGAATATGTCATTTTCTATTTTGTGTGATTTTCCCCTGGTGATGGAAAGAATTTCTTTAGGTTGATGTACACTTAGTATCAACAAACGCATTAAGTATTGTGTATTGATTTGTCTCTACATAATTTTATATTTGCATAATTCTTGTAATATTTAAACATTTGGCTTTTATCTCTAATAGAGCAGCTTGAGCAGAAACCACAGATTAGTACTTTGAAATGAATGAATGAACCGATTAGTTTTGAAATCAGTTGGCACTAAAATACTGTATAAGTGTGATCTTATCTAACCATGTTTTGTGATAGAAAAGTAGTGATGTGTATAAATAATGTTTGTATGTTGTTTTTTTTTAAATAAACATTGTTTAGTTACAACCAGAGTGAGTTTGGTCCTTAATGTGCTCGAATATTCCTGTAGATGCAGAGAAATTCACCTCAAGTTGATTGGAGATTTGCAATGGATCATATGTGAATCTATTTGACAAACTGTCAAAAAGGGGAAGCAAAGCTCATTATTTAGTGTGTGCTTATATGCCATAAAATGACAGGCCTTGCATTGTTTTGAGACACCAATGGCGTGCATTTAATCTATTAGACCAAGGGTGTCCAAGCTTTTTGTCACGTGGGACAAAATTGTTGTCAAAAATAGTCAAGGGCCAAAAAAAAAAAAAAACACAAAAACAGCCTAAAATCAAGCATGTATTTTTTTTATTTATTTATTTTATCTACAAAAAAAGATGCAAATTTCCACAACCCCCCCCGCCCCCCATAAATTAAGATTAATCTCAGACATTTTCTAGAAAAGAAATGGGAAGAAAAAAAAAAAAGGTAACTTTGTTTTAAATATCTGCCTGGAGTTTGTTATGGATTTTTCCACTTAAAGACACTTTTCAATGTCAGTCTTAANATATGTGAATCTATTTGACAAACTGTCAAAAAGGGGAAGCAAAGCTCATTATTTAGTGTGTGCTTATACGCCATAAAATGACAGGCCTTACGTCAATAAAAAAATAGAGTGAATACCACCGTGGTATGAATTGTTTTGAGACACCAATGGCTGCATTTAATCTATTAGACCAAGGGTGTCCAAGCTTTTTGTCACGTGGGACAAAATAATTACACGTAATCAGAAAAAAAAAAAAAGGGCCAAAAAAAAAAAAACAGCCTAAAATCAAGCATGTATTTTTTTATTTTTTTATTTTATCTCCAAAAAAAGATGCAAATTTCCACAAACCCCTCCTGCCCCCCCTCTCATAAATTAAGATTAATCTCAGATATTTTCTAGAAAAGAAATGGGAAGAAAAAAAAAGGTAACTTTGTTTTAAATATCTGCCTGGAGTTTGTTATGGATTTTTCCACTTAAAGACACTTTTCAATGTCAGTCTTAAAATGTGGGAATTAAAAAAAACAAAAAAACAAGCAATTTTAAACAAAAGTTTAGGAAGCGGAAACAGGAAAGTCCTCAGTTTTGTAGATTGGCCAAAACACGTCAGTATTTTTTTTATTTATTTATTTTTTTCACTAAAGTGAGAGTTTAAATTTATTTGGTAGTTCCAGTGGTAGAGTCCGCTATACTTATAAACAGTGCGATAAAATTAACTTGTATTTAGTTTCACTCGGTAGCATACTTCAGGCTGCAAGTTTACAGAACATGGATGACGAGAAGGCGCCTAAAGGCCGTCGCTGTCGTGAGATTAGACAAGAGCGCCAGTGAAAGTTGGCGCAGATGCTGAAGATGGAGCTCATGTTCACCGAGCAGCCGTGCTGAGGGCGGGGCTTCTGTCCTCCCAGAGCCGGTCTCTCATTGGCTGATGCGCGGCTCGGAGAGGCGGGCTAACCTGGACACGGAAGTGAAGCCGCCCAATGTCAGGAGGTCCTGGATCAGCTGTAGAACCTCCTTCCTCCGGTTAAACAGCAGCCTGTTCTATCGGTGGCGGTAGGGCCAGAGGAGCTCTTCCTATGATCAATTAGGCCTTGTGCTTATCATATTCCCGCAGTTTTCAGGTGAGGTCCACTGACTAACAGCTCTGAGTTTGCTGGTTCTAGCTGGTTCATCTGCATAGAAAACCGTGCTTGTTGGAGAGCTGCATGTGCTAACCGCAGCTAGCTTCTTTTATAAAAGAGTTTAACCATTCGGCTACTAGTTTAATCTTTATTATATAGTGGGATTCTGTCCAGAGAAACACTGCGTAGTGCAGAGGACTGTGACTCCTGTTTTCTTTATAAATGACTCAGCTTGAAGCTAATGGTTTAACGCTTGAAGCCGGTTGTTTACGGAGAAGCTGAACTTGTATCAGTCACGGTATGTTTGGCATCCCGGGGTTGTATGTCCTCCGGCCGTACTGTAATGTCTCATGTTCCTCTGAGTTGTTTTTTTGTATTCTCGTTCTCGGTGTCCACAGGCAGCATGAACTCCCTCCCAGGAAAAGCCGCTTTGTCTCTGTGCAGACGCGCAGCTGCGGGCGGGATGAGGGTGCTGGTCGCCCCTCCGGGTCGCCCCACTGTGGGAGCGCAGGCCGACAGGGCCGCTCTCCAGGCTGTCCGGGTCTGCCACTCTGGGACCAACCAGAAGGGCAGCGTGTACACCAAGAAGCGGGGCTACGACATCACCAGGAACCCCCACCTGAACAAGGTGGGTTTGTTTATCTGTTTACTTTATATGGCATATATAACCCAGGGTTTCCCCCAGTGTATAATAAGCCTGGCGGGCCACCAGGCTTTACTTGTGCTCCCACTAGGCTAAGCATTGCTTATTGTTTTTAAAGTCTTTTTCTTCCAATCTTTTTTACAACACATAATTATCAAGTGATGTTTTCAAATTTCCTGTCAACTTTAAACATTTTTTAACTCAAAGATGACGAGGCTCTGGATGAATGACTGCCCTGGCGCCCAACCACCAGGCTTAGCAAGTTTTCTGGGGGAAACCCTGTATTCTAACATTTTAAAGTATTTTAGTGGGACTTTGTGCAGTAGATCAACACACAGTAGTGCATAAGTTGGAGGAAATCATAGTTTATAACTCATACTTTTGTGTGCAGTCCCTTCTATATTCGACAGCCATTTTTAGTGAACACCAAGAAGCACACAAGACAGATCAGGTAATAGTGAAGTTATGAACCCCCACATAAGAAGTCTTTGGTAACTCTAGAGAAGCAGATGCGATCAAAAAACGCTTTGGGTCCACATACAAAACCTTTTGTGTAGCAGAAGCTTCAGACACACAATCCCCAGGGTGAAAATTGGCAGTGGTTGCATTATCTTGTGGGCTTACTTTTCAACACCAGGGAAGAAAGTCAAAGTTCATAAAGAAGTAGAAGCAACACTTTAGTAGAGGCTCACCTTCCGCCCAGAAGTACCATAATCCTAAATATACAATCACAGCTACAATAGAATGGTTTAGACTGCACCATAATCATCATGACCTAGTCAAAGTCCAGACCTAAACGCTTTGCGTATCTCCTTCCACTTTATAATTATGTGCTACGTTGACTTCATGCAAAATTCTGCGAAGCACATGCAGTGTTTCTGATTGTTGCATGTGGATATGCGAAAGGTTCAAAGTGTTTGAATACATTTGCAAGAGAATGTAAATCTGGGAAAATATAACAGGCCGATAAGGATTTAATGTTTTCCCATTAGAAGAGGGAGGCTTGTTAATTGGCTTATAAACTCTTCTTTACTGCATATTACTCCTAGATAATTACATGTTTTCTTCATCTTAGTCATGATTAATGAACCTACTTTGTATCTTTAACTATCATTAATACATAATGCATGCAACTTTAGAAAAGTAGATAATGTTGTGTAGAAATTGCATGTCTAAGTAGGTTGAGCTTTGTTTTAACAAATAGTTGCATTGTGGCCTTAAATATAGCCCTTTATTGCTACTTTTATGATTATGGTTTGATAAAGTCAAGTTGTGATTTGGAAACTTGACAATGAACAAGACCAGTTGTAAATACAGCGGGTGTAGAATAGAAATGATGCCAGGTTCCCAGTGCAGAATAGGGTGTCGAATGGGTTTTTTAAAGTTGAAGTTGTGAGGAAAATGTAAATGGATGCTTCAGAAACTCAGCTCTCACTTCATTAGGTTAAATGTTTGCACAGCCAACATAACGTCCTGCATAGAACGTGCTGTGATGTTGGCACATATGTAAACACAGTAAAAGGCCAGAACGCTTGGCTTCATGAGTCACATTAGCATTCAGCACTTTTTACAGTCTAATTATTTAACAGTCGGCACAGAACAAGAATCTTACTCCTATTCCTCCTCTGTTCTGTTTGAATGAAAATAATCAACATTTCCTCAAAGTAGCTTGTCTGTGGTATTCCTGGATCTTTCTTTCCCCCACCAATCATGGTGGCATTAGTTTGTTCATGCTTTGTGTCTGACTTGTTCCGGCCCATGAAGACACCAGGATTCCTGCAGAGGCTCAAGATGAGTTTATTGCTTAGATTGTAGATGTTCAGAGGTCACTCTCAGTTCTGTCTTCTTTCCATGCTGACTCAGCAGGCACATCCTCACTCACAGGTTCATTTAAGTGCAGTCAGGAAATGGAGTTGCACTTTGACAAAAAAAATAAAAAAAAAGAAGAAGAAATTTTCCCCCTGTGCTGTGCAAAGTGGTGAGACTCCAAGTGGAGCTCCACTTCAGTGAGCTACTTCCTGCAAACAAGATTCCAGTAATTTCAAACATGTCCAGGTATTTCCTCATTGTCTTCACTTTTCAGTCTGTAAAGCTTTATTACAGTTTGTAGCTTTACAGCAGCTGGAATGAGGCGTGGCTCCTGGTTAATTTAACATCAAACACATTTTTTTCTTTTGTATTTTTTTTCTTCTTCTTTCTCCATGTGTTACATTAACATGAAAGAAAATGTTTGGCTAAAAAAAAGTTTGTCTTTTTAGTCTGATTCTTCTAAATAACATCCAGTGCAACCGGTTATCTCCAGAATTAATTTGTAAATAGTTTCCACGAAACAGCTAACAGTATTTCTGTCTTATGTCTGTTTCCATCACTCTGTGATTTTTTAGCATTTTGGGGAATGTCAGTGTCTGGTGTGGAGCATCTGCTGCTGTGAGACTGTCCAGCTGGACAAATATTACGTTTGCATGTAAAAATGCGTAACACTGGAATAGTCACCGCTTTAAAAACACTTGGTGAGAGTTGTGAAGGTTTTCCGTCCGTGTAAGCAGTTTAATTTGAGGATTTTCCAGGGAAGCTTCCTCTCAAATATCTTTCTCTTGCTCTGCAGCTCTGGAACCAGTGTGCTATTGTCTTCTTTCTGAGACCTTGACTTGTGTGGCTGCAGCAAATCCTGTTTAGTTTGAAACATTGTAGTGCATCTGATGTTGGAATAGGTTACAAAGAAAAATTAGCATTTGTAATAAATGCACCGTACCGTAGAACAAAGTCGGAGTGGATTCTGTGTCTTCAGAAATGGGAGAGATGATGAGAGACGAGTGGAGCTTAGAGGGGGAGTGAGTGCAGGGACTCATGTCATTGGACAGAATAAATAGATTAAAGCTCACACCCCGGCTCAGATGCCCTTCAAGCAGCCTGTTTGCAGGACTTACAAGTTTTCAGAATTAAAGCTGCAAAGTTGTTGTTTTTTTGTTGTTTTTTTGTTTTAGTAAATTACCCAAACGGCTCACACATCAGTGTCAGATCTGTCCTTCCACATCAGACACATTATCTAATAAGAAGCAATGCAAATGCTTCTTATTTGCATTGCAATGCAAATAAATTGAAAGGTTTCTTTTGAAACCTTCAAAAGAAGGTTTCAATGCATTGGTCAATTGTGATTAGTAATGGCATGTGCAACAAAGGTCATTTTTATACTAACATATGCTTTTTTTAAAAATGAAAAACCACAACCTGTCTTCCTTGTTTCTTTTATACATTGGAAAATGGCTGTACAAACATTATGTTAACCTATTTTTTTTTATTTCATCTGAAGTTTTTTATGCCCAGTGTCTGTATGCTGAGTGTGTGAAATTTCTTGTTTGTGCACAAGAACAAGAACAATAAAGCTTGTTCCGTTAATACATGTAGCAAATAGAAATGCACTTTAAATTAATATAATGCCCTACAAGGAACTCAGGTTTCCACCCACATAGCAAAAGTCTGCATCATAGATTAATTGTCTTCTTTAAATTGCCCTCGTGTGTGTGTGTGTGTGTGTGTGTGTGTGTGTGTGTGTGTGTGTGTGTGTGCGCGTGCGCGTGTGTGTGTGTGTTTCCCTGTGATAGACCGGCGAACTGCCAAGGTGATCCCTGCCTCTTGTCCAATGACTGCTGGAGATTTTTTGAACTTGTAAAGTCTTTTTTCTCTTTTGTCTAAACTTTCTTCCTCACTGGAAGCCGCATACGATCACTGCTTTCAAATCCCTTCGCCTCATGTTGTTTCCTCCCGTGAGTTTCCACATGTTGCTTTCGCTGGAGTGGAAATGTGACCACAAAAGAGAGACGGTTGTTTTTATGTGAATAGGATGAGTCATAACTCCACTCTGAGGTTGATGACAGACGCATGAATCACTACGATCTATATTTGCTGCTGTCTTTATTTATTTTAAAGCCTTTTTTTCTTGGTGCAGATTCTTTCCCGGGATTACAGTGTTTTATATTAATCGATGTTCCGCCCTTCAGGGAATGGCGTTCACCCTGGAGGAGCGCATGCAGCTGGGCATCCACGGCCTGATCCCGCCCTGCTTCCTCTCCCAGGATGTCCAAGTGCTGCGTGTCATGAAGAGCTACGAAACTCGCACCAACCCTCTGGACAAGTGAGTCTCCCAGCAAAGCATGGCGAAGTGCTGTTCAAGATTATCACACTGCAGATGCAGATGTTTAATCAGTTGCGCTGTCTTGCTTGTTGGGTAAAATCCTCTTTAGCGTGTTCCAGCTGTTGCACCTACGGCTTGTTTTTTTGTTTTTTAATCAAGGGATTCAAGATTTATTTATTCTGGGATTAAAGGCTCAGATTACCATTGGTTGAGAATTTGCTTTGAACATTATAAGAAAACCCCTTCCAGAGCATTGGAAAGTGTTCATATCCACAAACTTTAAGGTGTTTTATAGGGGTTCTACATGTTGGATCTGCTACAAGTATCAAACTAACTCATTTGTATTGAATCCCTCTGAGTTACCCTTGTCTCTAACTAATGCATGGGAAAAATTTATGTAAAAACCTTTTATCCTTTTCCCTCCTTGTGTTCTTTCATAAATCCCAGTAAAATGCATTAAAGTTTGAGGTTAAAATGTGGGAAAGTTCAAGGGATATTTCTAAAAGTATATACTTTAACACACACAAAAATGTGCCATTTGATGCTTATCTCTCCATCTCAGGTACATCCTACTGATGACTCTGCAGGACAGGAACGAGAAGCTGTTCTACCGGGTGCTGACCTCCGACATCGAGGAGTTCATGCCCATCGTGTACACTCCCACCGTCGGCCTGGCCTGTCAGCAGTACGGCCTCGCCTTCAGGAGGCCTCGGTGAGGCTGGTTCCTGCTACTGCTGCACAGTATTCAAAATAAATAAATGTGTGATTTTATTCTTCAGGACAGCTGTGATGATTAAACATTTTCTTTTCTTTTTTTCTACTCTTTATTTTCCATTATTTTGATGTTCTAGACAATCGATGCGTTTATGCTGTACTTTATGGTGTTTACTTGCTGTTAAACTGATTTTTTACCTTTTAAATGCTTCATGTTAGTCTGTATGACTGATTTAGTTTTATGCTGCCATCCCGTATGTTTGCAGAGGACTCTTCATCACCATCCATGACCGGGGACACATTGCCACCATGCTCAACTCCTGGCCTGAAGACAACATCAAGGTACACACCGTGCACTGGCACGCTTTACTTTAACTCCTGACCTCTTCACACACATTAACCATGTTCCTGTGTGGAATTGGCTTTAATTTTCCAGTTGTGAATAAGTATGGATAAAAGGAAACTGAGTGTGCCAAATGTTTTGATCTTCCAGACTACTTTCCTTCTTGTATCTTTTGATTGAGAAGTCTAATAAAGCAGTGGTTTTGATTTGCTACATGGACATGCTTCATCTTTGATTTGCCAACTTGATTTGTAACTTTTCACCCTTCTGGATTTTGTTCTTGTATCCAAAAATCCCAAAAGGAAACGGTTTCACTGTCTGTCTGGTTTTTACAGTCAGGCTTTAAAGTGCTGACTGTAAAAACTCTAAAATGCTGGACCAAACACGAGAGCTAATATTTTAAGGAATTTTTACAATTATAATAAGGTTTGTAAAGACTCTGAATTTTGTCTTGGATGCTCCATTCTTAATTTGACAAGTCCAAGAGTTACAGATTTTTAAATGGTGTCAGCTTGAGTCCAGATGCTACTGAAGCAAATCAGTGGCCCTGCACAAGGCTGAGAAGCGGAAGCTAATTTGCTGTTGTGCTGTAAAACTACATGGACATTTTGTGATGGAAAATGTGAAGTAATGCTTGGTGTCTGTGCAGGCCATAGTGGTGACGGACGGGGAGCGTATCCTTGGACTGGGAGACCTGGGCAGCTATGGGATGGGAATTCCTGTTGGGAAGCTGGCTCTCTACACGGCGTGCGGCGGCGTTCCTCCTCAGCAGTGTCTCCCTGTGCTGCTGGACGTCGGCACCGACAACCAGGTGAGGGCGCAAGAGCGCTGGAATGGGTTTCTCTTGTTGCAGACCCGCACATCGACCTCACTTATCGGCACGATTAACTCTAAAACCAATTCAGGAAGTCAGAAATATCCGTTGCGTTCTCGTCCAGTCGCTTCTAGACGATCCTCTGTACATCGGCCTGAAGCACAAGCGAATCAGAGGGAAGGAGTATGACGAGCTCATCGACGAGTTCATGCAGGCAGTGACGGACAAGTGAGTCCATCGGCAGATATTTACTACAATTAAATAGTAACCTTGGTGCTTGGCTGATGGTGCATTTCCTCTGCAGGTACGGGATGAACTGCCTGATCCAGTTTGAGGATTTCGCCAACAGCAACGCCTTTCGTATCCTTAACAAGTACAGGAATCGCTACTGCACCTTCAACGATGACATCCAAGGTATTTTGTTCGTCACAGGAGTCGGCGTTGCCATTGCAATCAGTTTTGTTGTCATTTGAAAAAGCAGAATTGGCACCCATTAAAGTTTTGTACATTTTTCCATTCTGCACTTCAATATACTTTTATTTCCTGTTGGTTTTATGTGATTAAACCAACACAAAGTAGTGGGAAGTGGAAGGACAATGTTTCGTCTGACTGGTTTTGTTTGATACTTCTAATAAGTAGTGAGTCACAAGCAGATATTGTTTCATAATTAAGTTCATTTCCTCTGCAGGCACGGCCTCCGTAGCCGTCGCTGGAATATTTGCTGCTCTGAAGATCACAAAGGACAAATTGTTGGATCACACCTTTGTTTTCCAGGGAGCAGGCGAGGCGAGTCGAGCTAAACGATGATCAATTTTAAAAATGGCATTAAAGGGAGACTTTGTTACAGAATGAACTGTTGTTGTTGTTCTTGTCTGACCAGGCTGCTATGGGCATCGCCCACCTACTTATGATGGCCATGGCTAAAGAAGGAGTGTCTAGAGAAGATGCTGCCAAGAAGATTTGGATGGTTGATTCAAAGGGTCTTATTGTGAAGGTAACATGTCTAACCACGTGCTCCTTTACGCAAATCGCCATGAGGTTTGAAAACAAACAATGAAAGGTGTTGTTCCTACAGGGAAGAGGCAATCTGAACCATGAGAAGGCTGAGTTTGCTCACGAACACCCACACCTGAAGACTCTGGAGGAGGTGGTGGAAACCATCAAACCCACCGCCATTATTGGTGAGATAACAGGAAGTGCTGGTGAAATCAAACGCATTGTTTCACCAGCGTGTAACCCACATTTGTTTTGTTCCTAACCAGTTGTGGAAACTCAGTGAAAATCTGTGAAAGGTGACTCTTTTTTTCACGTAGCGTTTCTTCTCAACGTAGCGGCAAAACGCTTACTCGCTGCTTTCTCTTTAATCTGAACCGTCGAAAACCCAGACCATGTACTCGATGGTTTGAAATTTGCAAACTGCATGTAAATTGAACTGTCCAATATTTCTAACATCTCATCAAAGTTTCAACGTTTATTGGCTTTAAAACTGAGAATAAATACATAGTACAAAAGTAATTCATCTGACAAAATAATCAAATATAATTGTTAGCTTTGATTTTTAACAGATGTTGCCAACCAAGATGCAGAATCCTAGAACTGGAGAGTTCCTGCATTCATCGTTATCGTTGTCAGAAAACTGACCGGTGTTTGTGCTGAAGGTGTGGCTGCGATCGGAGGAGCGTTCACCGAGAAGATCATCAAAGACATGGCGTCGTTCAACTACAGGCCCATCATCTTTGCTCTGAGCAATCCCACCAGCAAGGCTGAGTGTACTGCAGAGCAGTGCTACAAACTCACAGAGGTAATGCATGTCCACACAGAGATTGCAGTTGATGTGGTTCAGGGCCATGCACAAATATTTATTACTGTTTTTGTTGTTTTTTTTTTTAAGTGCTGTCATGTTTTCTCCCCTCACTCTGTCTGTGATCAGGGCAGAGGCATCTTTGCCAGCGGGAGTCCATTTGACAAAGTGACCCTGGCAGACGGACGCACATTCTTCCCCGGTCAGGGAAACAACGCCTATGTGTTCCCAGGAGTCGCCCTGGGAGTCATAGCCTGTGGAGTGCGCCACATATCTGAAGACATTTTCCTCACCACTGCAGAGGTCCGTTCCTCGCTGAAAGAAAAGACGTACTAACTAGAAGCTAAGCAGCTTCTGCTGCGTCTCTTTATGCTTCATCAAACCCAGAATCGCTCCGTTTTCATTTTCAACTCTGACCCTCTGATTGAACCTTCAAGTAAAAACCTCACGTCTGATCATCATCCGTGCTGTGCCTGTGTCTCTGTCAGGCGATAGCTGACATGGTAACAGAAGAGAACCTGGCCGAAGGAAGACTCTATCCACCTCTAAGCACCATCAGAGAAGTGTCCTTCAAGATCGCAGTAAAGGTGAGAGATTTAATATTAAACAATATTTAGATTACCTATTTTCTCACACAGCTTCCTGAAATATTTACAAATTAGTTTGACTATATTATTATCCAGATTAGCAGGTTATTAAAAATAATGTTTGTAATTAAATTTTCTCTTCACGATATGTTCCTCCAGCCAGTCCCAACTATCTCTCTCCTGTATGTTTTCCTATCCCAAAGACAAAGCAGATCTAACATTAAAGCGACAAAGTACAAATGGATGTTAAATAAGGATCAATATATCCTTGATCCTTATTAGTTTTAATAAAAAATGTTATAGAAAATAAAATTTCCAATTTAAAAAGTATTTTTTTATTCCTTCTGATAGAATACTGTAATTTTCTCTGAAACTAAATTTGGTTTGACTTTAGTTTTTGTTAGCTGTAAGCACAAAATATCAAAATAAATGGAAATAAGTGATTTTTGGCTGAATTTCTATGAGCTACAATTTACAATGAAAACACTAAAATAAACTTTTCAGTATTTCAGCACTAATTATTGGGGTAATGAGATGTAAGAAGACCTGTAATTTGTGTGGAATATAATCACTAGTTTTTTGTGTCATTTTATTCGGGGATAGGGGAGGGGAGTTCCCCCAACAAGCATTCTTAAAATCTAATTTATTATGTAAATTACACTCAATTATAGAAAAAAAGAAGAAAAAAACAACTTATTTCTCTTTATTTGTTAGTGCCTCGTCCTAATCATTTAAATAATAAAATAAATCTTTTGATGACCAAAGTGAAGGAAACGTCTGCAGTGATTACTAGGACCAGCAGAGGGAGCTGGAGATCAGACCAGGAGATGTCACAAAACGTCTCTAGCTGGTTGATCAATTCAAAATGACAGATCTCAACGTCCTGCCCTTTCTTCCTGTTTCAGGTCGTCAACTATGCATACAAGAACAGCATAGCTTCGGTTTACCCCGAGCCCAAGGACAAGGAGGCGTTTGTGCTGTCGCAGATCTACAGTCCTGACTACGACTCCTTCACTCTGGATACTTACAGCTGGCCGCAGGAGGCCATAAATGTCCAGGACGTGTAATCATCTTCATTCTCTGACATCTGCATACCGCTGTGGTGTTGCCTACAATTTCACTCCCTTTTCATTTTTTTGTTTTTAGCTGAATTTTTTTTTGTATACTTTTCAGTAAGCATTGGACCCATAGATACCAAACAAAGAGTCGTCTGAGAATCAAGAATTTATTATTTTGGTAGTATATTATTTATTTGACCCGTTCGTAAATGAAGATTATATTCTGTTCTCAAAACAGTGTATCAAAAATCAGTCAGTCAATCAATCAATCAATCAATCAATCAATCAATCAATCTTTTCACTTGTTTCTTTCAACTAAGATGCTGCAGTCAGTAGTTACTGTGCACCATTGTGTCACAGTACCTTGCAGTGCTTTGGTGTCTGATCACAAGAAAACAGAGGATTCATTGTGATGCTGTGTCTGAACTGCAGTCAGAAAATCCCCGTCAGTCTCAGTGTGGCTGACTGTGACCTCAGGAGGGTCGCTGCTCCATCGTTTGATCGTTCTTTCTGTAACACACTCTGCTCCATTTGTTTTTGTACTGGTTTTTACTTTTGTTTTCTACTCAGTGTGTTCTCTTTTAGCTTTCCATTGCTGTCAGAATGTTATTTTTCACGAAGGACACTTTAATTGTTTAACTGTAATTGTCCCCATCATGATGTTTTTGTATGACTCTGGTGTTTGCCTTCAGTTCTGTACAAGTGTTTTGATTTGTTTTTCTGCCAAAGCAATTTAAGCTCTACATGTTTTACTATGAGAAATGATGCTGTGCAGGCTTTAGCACTTAGAGATATGCTTGAAGTTTTTGAAAAAGTATCATGCACGTTTTTAAATAAAAGTCTTAACAAAACGTGGTGATTTTTTTGTGTGAGTTGGATAAATCATTGAAAAGTGTTCGTTCTGTAGTTTGTTGCACAAACCTGCACCAAAAGCTGCAAGGGACCAGGTGTTGATTAATATAACAACAACAAAAAAACATTTATTTTATGTTTCGAGCTTGTCTTGTAAAAGCTGTTTGCATAATTGCGTTTTGCTCCGGTGGGGTTGCCCATACTTTCTTTTGCTGCTTGCCAAAGAACCAGTCTTGCATTAAGTCTTTTCAGGTTTATTACCAACAATCTGTCCCAAAAACAATTTGTTTTCATTTGAAGTTCCTTAAATCTTTGAAGAATACCAATAGCAGCAGGTTATATTGGTACATTTTGCAAAAAACGAGAAAATAATCACGTAGTAAAAGTAAAATATAAAATTCTTTATTTCAAAAATGATAAGCAACTATAAGGGGAAATTAACAGTCTTGGTAAGCTTATATGTAAAAAATCAGATTTGCACGAAACATTATTTAAAGGTCTTAGGATAAAACATTATGTTGATGCTCAAATAACTTGATTTCCTAAGAGGAAGTAAGAAATAAAATCAGACTTGTGTAGAGCTTTCCAGGTCTCTCAAAGATGCTTAACAATGAGATCAGTCATTTCCATTCATGCATACTGATGGTAAGCTACTAGATCGTAGCCACTGCTGTCCTGCAGCGGCCTGACAGAAGCGAGGCTGCTATGTTGTGCCGTCTGCCCTTCCGATCACTAACCGGTGGGTGTAGTGACTTGCCCAAGGACAAAACGACAGAATCAGACATCGAACTGGTGACCAAGTGATTGAGGGCCAACTCCAGCTGCCGTCGCCACCATAACGTTGGTCAGTAAACATCTTTTCCTGACTCTAAAACACCTGCTTGTTTCATCTTACAGTAAATAATGTGATCCTGCCTGCACTCCATGTCGAAGAGTTTTAAAAGTAAGTAGATAAAAAGCTACTTGCTGTCCAGTACTCATTGTAACTCATCATTACGAGCAATTATCAAGGATTTATCCCAATCAATTTATCCCGTTAAATAATTAATTAGCTTCTTCAATGGGATAAAAGAAGCCATTAGCTAAGTAAGGGCTAATGCTAAACGCTAATGGCCTCTAGAATGGTGTTTTTCAACCCTGGTCCTCACCGCCCCCCTGTCCTGCATGTTTTAGGTATTTCCCTTCTGCCACACACCTGAATTGTATCTCTGGGTGATTAACAGGCTTCTGCAGTATTTGATGGTCATGCATTCATTTGAATCAGCTGCTCTGGAATAGAGGCTCATCTAAAACATGCAGAGCAGGGGGGCGGTGAGGAGCAGGGTTGAGAAACACTGATTTAGAAGCTTAAATATCATTTAATCTTTGATTAAAGTGGAAGCGTGTCTGCTTGTTAAATGTGAGTATTAAATGTGAGTGGAAAAATTGAACTCATTTAGTTAATTATGTTGCATTTGACAAAATGTGAAAATGTTTTTATTGATGAAGATTGCAAAATCTACAGCATAAGCCAAACAGAGTAAGCTTTGTTTCCATTTCTTTGACCATCTTGGGCTGATTTTGGTTTAATACTCTAGACGGTCTTCATGTCCCCCAAATGGCTAAATAATTAGCAGAATGAGTTTAAAACTAGGTCCGACTCTCCTAATGTGTCAGCCACTCCAAGCATTCTGCATGCCGAGGAGAGTTCATCTTCATCGGTGCAGACAAAGTGTCAGCATAGGTTAGCAAGAGATTAAGTAACATTATTGGGTCTTTGCAGGTAGATTTGGCTTGTATGTATCTAGTGGCACATGTGGTATTTTTGATATCTTTAAGAGGTGAGATGCCACAGAATTAAAAATCTCCCAAATCCCCAAAAAATAGAGTAGCCTTGGTTATTCCATGTACTAAATTACAAGATAAGTAAAAGTTTCTATTTAAAAGTGCATGTATTCTCGTTATATTTTTTTAAATACTGATAGCTCACAGTTTCACATTTTTTTAAATAAAATATTCTAGATAATTATCCTCACCTAGAAATCACTTCAGAAATATTCCATAGCTTTTCATGTATTCCAACACGAGCCAGCAATGATTATTTCTCACTTAAATCAATATTCAATGATGAAACTAACTGTAACACATTCTAACATCCTCTTGAGGCAAATTTTTGATCAGAAATCTGTAAAAAAAATTTGATTCACTTTACATTTTCTCATACTGAGGAGTGAAACGCTATTAAAGTAAACATAGTGAGAGTTAATATGCTTGTAAACATGTTACACTAAAAAAAAGCTTGTTTTATAATATTTTTCAACCTACTGAAAAATGCAATGATTTGTAAGGCTCAGTTCCTTCAGACAAACAATTTCCCTGTGAAAAACAGGAGGAACACATGGAGTCTAAAGGTGGATATAATTGATCGCCACCACAGAATAAACATCTACATTGCTGTGAGAAAGTATTTGCTTGTCTTGCAGATTTCTTCTGATTCTCCTTGTTTGTCACACCTAAATGCTAAAAATAATATGTCAAAAAAACTCAGTGAATGCGTAAAGCAGTTTTCTGCTAGGAAAAACATCTATCCAAAGCTGCTGCTGACATCTGTCAGCAGCAGCTGACAGATGTCAGCTGCTGCTGACATCTGTCAGCAAAAGAGTTAGGAAAAGAGTTCCTAAGCACTTGGGAGGAGTAGCCAAATATAAAAGGAAAAACAAAACCATTTGAGGCACTGTCTAGTGACATAATTAGTCACAAGAAGCTCTTGTGACTAATTATGTCATGTAAAAGGCAAAAATAGAAAAGTTCTCAGGCAAAACAAAATGTCTGCTAACCAAAAAGAAGACGAAAGCCTCTCTTACATTGGCCCCAAAAGATGTTTTTCCTGCCTCAGCATGTTGCGAGTAAAGAGGCGTGAAGAACCGGGTATACTCGACATGCACACACACGTTCACTTTGGTGCCACCAATGGAGAAGAAATGATTCTGCCAGAGTCTTTGGCATTTCTGGAATAATGCAAAACACAACAAATATAAAACCATTCGCTAAAATTTGGGAGGGTGGCTCTGAGAAGCAGAACAGAAGAAAAGTTGTTCAGATCCATACAGTTGACAGACGGATTCCCGTTCCCTTCGACAAACGGATATCTTCACCAGACGTCGCAGCTTCTACTTTGTCCTTGACTTTGTCACTGGGCAGACGTAAGACAGAAGCATGTCTATCATGTTCTGCACGATGGCCTGAGGAGGATGAAGGGCGTGAGGGAGGTGATGAGCCAAACTCATTTCCCAGGCGTCCACCATGAGAACATCCATGCCTCTGAACATGGCCTTAAGCACCGTGTCCAGCTGCAGGGAGTACCAGTCGCTGTTGTACAGGCTCACCTCCGCATCCAGGGCTTGGAGATTGGCCGACCGGATCACCACCAGCGTCTCCGGTGCCCGGCCCAGCAACCTCAACAGCGCCCGCCGAATGTGCCGGAGGCGCCGGATGTACACCTCCACGGGGAAGGTGCTGAAGTGGGCCCAGATGCTGAGGACCACCACGGTGTTGGGGCCTCCGGAGAGGCCGTCCAGTTCATTAAAAACGTAACGCAGCTCGCTGGACAGGACGGTGGAAAAGCGGATGGGCGGGCCATGGCAGCGGTACTTTAACAGAATGTTATGGGTTGTGTCCACAGCCATGAAGGGCCCCACATTTTTGGGACTGTGTAGATTTATCTCCTTTATTTCTGGGAATAAATGAAAGCTGCTTTAGGGGCAACACTGGATGTGTGAAAGTAAATAAATAAAACAAGGTGAAAACAAACAACGACTCACCTGGGACCAAAGTAATGAGGTACTCGAACCACTGTCGAACGGTCGAGTCTCCGTACATGTTGATCACCTTGTTCCTCAAACACTGAGTGATTACCGCCGATTCATTGAAGTGACGCATGACGGTCCCTCCTAACGGCCTCCATGAGTCTTTGAAATAATATCCAGAAGGCTTGGGCTTAACCGGCTCTGTTCTTTCAGAGCTGTTTTCCTTCTCAACATCATCTGCTGCAAAGGGAGAAAAAAAAATTAATCCACAAAATACACAGACACTGAAATGCTGGACAAAGAAGTATAAACTTTACCTTCAGGTGGCAGCACATTGATTCTGTCTTTTCCTGAGGCGTGTATTTGAACTTTGATGTTTACACCACTGGGAAAATGACAGCGAAATATTATTTAAAGCAAATTAGAGTGAAAGTCAAGTGACAACAAATGTTAATCTTTTAGTAAACAAGATTGTAGAAAACAGTCCTCGAGCTAAAGTTACTAAAGTGCTTGCTGTTTACAAATGCAGATTACAGTATTGATAGAGAGTGTACATCATACTAAATGATTGGGTTGATTGGTAGCGGATGTATGGATGGATGGATGGATGGATGGATGGATGGATGAACGGATTGAGTTCGTTCTCATCCTTTACACGTATATTCCTGACATGGAAAACATTTGATTCCCAGAATTGCCCAGACTGTGGAGGAACCCAGTATGACTTGTTTACCCATAAAACACGACAGACCTCTGGAAGAGCAGAGCCTCCTTGTTGGTCAGGAGGTGTTTTAAATATCCCCCTTTGGCATGGTTGATTCTGGTGTCACAGCCGAGTATCTTGGGTTTGTAGCAGTACCAGGGTTCGCCCGTGTAGAGGTCTGTATAGTTGCACAGAGAATGCTGGTCGGAGGGTAAGCACATGTTGCACACTGTCGTTTCTGACAAGAAGCCCAAGCGGAACAGGCTCTTGAAGAAAACCCGATCGGGCCGATGCTCCCTCAAGTGTTTCAGCACAGCGACCGCCTCGCTGGAGTGCACAAGCGTTATCTCGACCTGGGCGGACCCCACCCAGAGCAGCGGGAACAGAACAGAATAAATTCCATTCCTGTGGTCTACCACCGTCCCAGCTACACCCGCTCCGAGCTCTGGAGAATGCAGCCTGGCAAGGAGAAAGTCCCCGCCATAATGCTTAGGGCGACCCTGATAGTCGTGCATTTGGACCAGAGCCTCCAGCTGGTCCCCGATGCGCCACTCTCTTCTTTCCTTATGGGGAAGGATGGTGAAGAGACTGTGGACAGGGTCGCTTGTCTGGCGTAGGCTGGGTGGAGCAAAGCGAGCTGGAGGGCCAGGCCACTCTATTGAATCCAGCAAGTAGTGCTCTTCAAGTTTATCCTCAGGAAACGGTTTCTGGCCCAGATGGGCACAGAAGGTGAGGTTCTGATTGTACGTTGGGAGGTTCACTGACATGAGAGATGAGTGGATCCTGGTCTGAAACTGGTAAAAGGCTGAGATTGCGTGGCAGTTCCAACTCTAAAAAAGAAGAAGACAGTTGAGTGTTACACACAGCCAGCTGCCCTGTAGACTTGTATTATTTGCTGAAATCAATATTGACTTTTGCCAATTGCAATTTCTCTGCAGAAATGATAATATTGTAAAAGGTAAGACCAGTTTTTCTGCAACAAGGGTTCGTTAGCCAATTGCAGATTATTTGTTCATTCCTTGATCTGAACTGATTATGATCAACTGAAAAGTCTTGAGGTGAGCTGGGCCGTTCCAGCTGACCCACCGATCGTCCACCTCAGAAGGTAATTATAACCTCGTAACCGCTAACAATTGCCTAGCTAGTATGGGTAAGATGGGGTTGTGTCATGGAGTATAAAGCAAAGGCGGCAGCAGCTGTTCTGCGGAGTACATGAGTATCACCTTAAAGTGTCCATCAGATCTGAGAAATATGATTATTGACAAGCAAGCTGAGGATAATGAGCAACAATTTGACTTGTATTTAAAGCACTGAATACATTTGGAGAGCCTCGTGAGACTCAGGGCTGGGAAAATACCCAGCAGATTAAGGCTGAGTTAAGAGTCAGAGCTACACCCCTTTAATTTTGCCATGCCAACATGATGTGTTGGAGGAGTACTGCTGACTCAGCAAGCCAGCAGCAATTCAGCGCTGTAACCGGCTGTAGTTATGACGCTTGTCGTTGTTCTCATATCTGTTTGTTAAACCGATAAATATAAATTAGTAACTCAGTTATGGTAATGTAGAAGTGTGCAGGAAGTCCATGCTAATGTGGGGAAAGTTGGCCATCTATCGCCGAGGGGTTAAATGTTATTTGTTGTGTTGGAGTTCAATCATTTCTGTCTCTGTGCACCACCCAGGTTCGTCAACCAGTTTCAGGATCTGACCAGAAATAATGAGATTTGGTTATATATAAAAAAAAACAGGCTTCAATGCCAAAAAAATCATCACTGGTGAATGTAACTCCGACCAGAGTTACATTCACCGTCCAGCGTTGGGGCCACACCAAGTAAGGCAAAGATTGTAGCAAGTTTAGCTTTTTATTTTTCTCTGCAATCTGTTCCCTCCCTAAAGGGTAGTCTAATCAGGTTCAGTCTGTTTACGTATGACTCCGGCAGTCACGCATTAGCATGGTTATGTAAGCTGCGGTGTGTGCGTGTAAATGGACTGAAGAGGATAAAAGAGCGATAGAGGAAAACACAGAATCCATAACAGTTGGTTTGAGTAATCTGGCAGCTTTGAGCCTTTACTCCGGTGATATTGGGACTTTCAGAAAAGTTAACTGTTTGTGTGCTAGGAGAAGTGAGCTTTGGTGGAGTAATTTGTTATTACAGCAAAACTTATTAGTAATTTGCTATTTGAGCAAAGTCGAAAAATATTTATCAGCATTCAGATTCTGTGCACCACAACTCTGGAACAAACTTCCGGAAAACTGGAAAACAGCCGAAACGCTGAGTTCCTTTAAATCCAGACTAAAACCTCACCTGTTTGGAGTTGCTTTTGTACCGTAATTAATGAAACACTAACCAAAACATATTCTTTAGGCTGTTGCTTTTCATCCGTAAATGACAATTACTTAGCAATGCTGGATATTTATTGGGTAATTGCAGTTGACATTTCGTCTGGGTATCACTAAAATCAATGCAAGTTCCTCCCCAAACCCACAGCAATACTTTTGAAAACCTTTGGTACAAGATATATTTTACAAAAAATAAATAAATTATTTTAACAGTTACACAAAATCCCATCTTCATTCTGTAGATTAGTATATCTGCACAGACGAGGCAGTTTAAAAACAAAAAAGTACTCCCCAAACTAACTCACAACACTGCAGAGTGTCTCAGACTTTTCAAAGGTCTGGATAAAAGGTGAGGCTTTTTAGAGAGGAGGAACAGAAAATTAAAGTCAAATCTGAACTAAAAGGGAAACTTTCAGTTCCCATTACAAATGTATCCAAAACTTTGTCAATGTTCCTCTAATGTCGAAAAAAACCACAAATTCACGATTGCAGTGTTTCCATTAAATAGGAAACACAATTAAAGTCAAACTGCATAAATATAAGGTCAATGGAAATGCAATTAACTAGGTCTTTTCAGTTCGGTATGATACAGAAAACATACTGCCGCTTTAAAATGGGATGTGGGGTTTTAGTTACAAAACCCACATGTGGCCCCCTTCCTGTCTTACCTCCAGAGTGTGGATGTTGCGCAGCAGGAAGATGAATCCTGACAACGACAGAAAGAGGAAAAGCAAGGCATACTTGGATGGATTTCGGCACATGGTGTCTCCTTTTTGTCTCTCATGACCAGGGCCTGCTCTTCTTCCGCACGTCACCACAGCAATGATGGCATGATTTTACTCATTAGCTCTGTGAAACGTACACGGAGAGGGAGAGCAGAAAATATCAGACGGAGCCATTATCAGTCCAGACTATGGAAACATTAATTTGTAGGATTATTATTTCTGGACTGGACACGTTACTCCCACTGAATTTACAAGTGAATTATTTATGATGTAATCACAATCTCACAGCGATCATTTAAAATAAAAATAAGAAAAAAAAATCCAACCTTTTAATTAGGCTGACAGACAGAGAAAGATCAAATCAAGAAGAAAATATTTAAATATTTTTGAAAGTTGATCAGATTGTCTGTGAACTTTCAACGTATGAATCCTTTTCTTCCTGACATAAAGGTAACAAAGAACAACATTTCTCCTCTTTAAATTTTTTTTAATGGCATTTATCTTTGGAAGTGGCTAAGAAAATAGCTACTCATCAAAACATCCCATTATAGTCAAAGTTAGGCAATTCTATTTTCCAGATAGCCAAGTAATTCTTTTTTGAATTCGTTTTTATCTACAATTCTTAAAGATGAAACACATAGTGTAATTTACATCCAGGATAGAAAGTTTTGTGAGAAGGGGTACAAGAATTGTCTTGTTTTTTTTGTTTGTTTGTTTTTTTTTAATGCCGCATCATCTTAGGTCCAGTCCTGGATAAAGCCATAACAAAGGACCAAGCTGAACTCCAGCTGCTAACAGCACAGCCAAAGGAATCGGGTTGCTGTTCTGACGTACAGCAGGGCGATATGATTTGAATACAGTTCTTAAAAACGTAGCATTTATGTATTTCACACCCCCTCCCCCCAAAAAAAAATCTTTGCAGACATCAGCAAAGCAATGAGCAAAACAAAATAACAAAAAAAAAAGACAAAAAAAAAAACAAAAAAAACAAACAACCAGCTCAATGGTGTAGACTGAGCGACAGTTTTGTTTTTAAATGATCTTAGCGGAAGAAAGATGACAGTGTGCAATGTCGGGGCGCACAGACACCTTCACATACGAAAAACCCTGGCAAATGACATTTAATAAATAAAAACAAGCCTATATATGAAGATTTATAATAGGCAAGACAAGAAAGATGCACCCTAGAACCGAAATCGTTATTTTATGCGGAGGGCGTTCAGCCGTGTAATGATATCTTACTTACATGTTAGAACGACATCGAACCGACGGGGAAATAAAAAATTAAGGCCAGGAGACCAGAGAGAGAAACAAATCCGAACATGAGGCAGAATCACCGTTAACTGTGCCGAAGATGGCTGCTGGGCTTAACTGCGCCCCTTGGTGGTCAGGGTTTGACATGTTTATTTGCTCATTTAGAATGCAGTTTTTAATTTTTTTTTTTTTTAGTATAAAAGCTACGTGTGCTCATCTTCATAGGAGGGTCCACAGCGAAGCCAGACCTTCAGAGGTTGCCAAACTTTCCAGCTTCTGACCCACAAAATAAAAATGGAAGAGGGTCGTGACTCAAATTCTTGGCTGAGTATACTAGCATTGAGCAGTGCAATGTTAACATAACAAACACTACAGCAAGTATATTCATGAATATATTATTTTCCATTTTTAATTCATGTTTTTATCATTTGACAAAATTTCTAAAATGCATATGCATTCTCACTTTGATATTTAAATTAATTTCTGACCTTAAGACCCCAGAATGACATATTCATGACCCCAAATAGGATTCCATCCTTACCTTTAGGAGCTACTTCTGTACTCCACTGCAGTTTTTATTTAAATGAAGCTCCAAAGATGCCGCGTTTTAAGAATAGGGAGATAATGACTGTCTGTAGGTACAAAGTTGCAAAACAATCACGAGAATTCACGTCTTGAGCTAAAAATCAACAAATGAACCAGGCGGAACTGTTCCAAGATTGTTTGTGGTCTGAAGGCTTGTGAACTGACTGTGGAAGTGCAAGTCCGGTTTGGAGGCGAATACAAATTAATTGGTTTCCGAGCAAAGGGGCCGAGCATAAGGAAACTTTTGTCTTCAAAATGAGAACGACGCGAGAGTCATTCAAGTCGGGCAGAAGTCTGCTGATCTTGTGTGCCAGTAATGCATATCTACGTGTTTATTTACATTTTTGAAGATAGCACAACAGCTAAAACTTATCAGACCAAAAGCTGACAAAATCTACATTGGTAAACAGATCAAAAATACAAAAAAAAAATAATAATAAAATAAATAAATAAAAAATACAACATATACATTGTGTAACTGTCAAAAAAAAAAACTGTCAGCCTCTAATCATGTTTGCAGTAGTTACTGATGAACTTTGTACACATTAACTGCTATAAATTCTGTTGCTACATTCAACCAACATCTTTTCATGGCACTAAATGTCCAGTAGTAAACAGAACAGATGGTACAAAACAGCTTAAGTTACATTCAGTGCAAGGTGGAGTTTCAAGCTTCTTCTGAGAGTTAAAATTGAGCTTCATTTGTAATCAAGAAGTATGCAGTTTATAGACCTACTCAAGGTCTTATTAAGGAACTAAATGTCTTAGTCCCACGCAGAATAATTACTAACACACATTCTGGGTAAGGATCTCAGGCCAGCTCTGGACTGCTTTGTTCTGCCTTCTGCATGGGGGGGGTGTTGGTGGAAGCTGTCCTGCTTGGGGAGGTCTGTGGCGTTTCTGTTTTATCGCTGTTCGCCTCTTCGGCCTCCTCCTCCCTCTGCTGTACAGAGGACAGGTATTCGTCCAACAGGCTGCAGTCTGCGCTGTCCGCACCGTCGCCCACGCCGGCGAAGCCGCTCCGAACCGAGCTCAGCGCTCGAACCGTCTTCAGAGAGTCGGCTGTGCCGCTGCTCAGAAAGCTGTCCTCCTGCGCCGCCTGCTGCTCGTTGGTCGTCTGGAATCCAGAGTCTGGGAAGGAGACGTCTGCGATGGGAGGGTTGGTGGCGCTTGAGGCGGCAGGAGGGACTGCGTGGCAAAGCCCGGGAGAATAGATCGGAGCTGGAGGAGCTGGCTGTGCAACGGCTGCAAGCTTGTTCTCCACCGACTGTTTCCACTGCTGCATGGACTGAAGCTACGTGAAGAACACGGAACAAGTGGAAAAATATCAGGCTGCGTCTCTGAAAAAAAAAAAATCACACCACTGATCGCAAACACAACTTCAAGAACTTTGGTACCCATAAAAATGGTTCCCAAAAGGATACAGCTGCTCCTGTGAAAAAGTAACTACAAAAACATTTTTCAAAGTTTGTCACATTACAAACTTCAGTGGATTTTATTGGGATTAATGTTATCAACACAGACTAGTGCAAGACGGTGAAGTGAAGAAAATGACAGAAAGGAAACATTTTTTGAAGGCCTCAGATCAGAAAGATCAAGGAACACAACCAACGTAGCATGATGTGCTATGCAGAGATAGGTTATAAATAATGTACCAAACTTTTAACAGTTAACTGAACGATGTTCTTACAGTAACATGGGCATCAAACTAAAATGACAGACGAGAAAATGAGTCAGAAGCAGCAAAGAATGAACTTGGTCAAATCGATCTGTATTCTGCTAGTGTTTCAGCAGAACACTTTGTCCATTTTGCACAAATAACAAATATAAAGGAAGAATTTTTTTGGTTTGAGTCGACCATTTACATGCCAATGGGCAAAATTGTTTTTTATAAATCATAAACATAATAATTATTAACCTCTTTCCATAGAAACTTCACTGCCTCCTCCTGAACCAGCCTTTGGAGCCTCTCCTCCTCATACTGCTTCTCCATCCTGCCGACACAACAGATTCAACCTTTACGTCTTGTTTCTGACATGTGCTAAAACACAACCAAAAGTAAAACGTATCAGATTTTTTTTTCTTCCTCTTACTGAAATCTGTTAACGCTGTTATATAAGCACTGTTGATAAGAAACTTACGTTTCCAGCTTATCAGACAGGAAGAGGATGTGTTCTTGCATTCGGCGCAGACGGATTTCGCTGCGCACCTCTTTGGCTGCGGGATGAAAACATCGAACGTAGTGTCCTCGCCACCAGGACTGGATTCTAACCGCCGCCTCGTTCGCCTGCAGCAGATTTAATTTATCGGCAGACGTGCTCACTTGTGCCGGCTTTGCAGCATCTTTACTTTCTGCTTTCCCAAAGTCAAAGGGCATCTCTGTGGGATCTTTGGGTATGGCAACTCTTGCCTTGGATGCAGCTGTTGTCGTGGCAACAGACGTGATATTCCCTCCACCTGTTTTCCTCTGGTTCTTCTCCGTCGGAGACGACTCATTGGTCTTGTTAGGGTTGGGATTTCTGGATTGCGACGGTCGCTTTGGAGCCAGAGAATCGGGCTCAAACGTCTCCGTCTCGTCTTCGCTGTCGGTGTGGGCCGTTTGTGGGTCCAGGTCAGACGTGAAGGGGAGGAAAGTGGACTCAGAGGAAAGCAAGCTGCTGTTGATCTTGTCCTCGTCAGTTTGCACGTCTTCCAAAAAAATTTGCTCCCCTGTAATCCTCGGGCTGCGAACGACTGGCAGCGACGCATGAGATGCATCACAACTTACCCACGTGTTAAACTGCACGACTGGCTCTGTAGGAAAGCAGAAGGGGAAAATAAAGGTTTCTGAAGGTTCCACCAACTCAAATTTAAGACTTTTTAAGACGTACAAAAGAAATGCAGGGGACAAAAACTGAAACATTTTTGGGGTTTGCTCTTAGCAGCAGGTTTGTGCTTCTCATGTAACATAAGCCAGCTGCTAATGAGCCATTTGCTAACTGCTAATGACTTGTTTGCTTGCTAGCAACTATTAGCAGCTTGTTACTGGAAGCTTTAACCAACCTAAGTAAAAGGCAAAACTCCAACTTTTGCCTCATAGAACATCTACAGATTAAATAGTCCCACCACAACAACATTTAAGACCTTTGATTAAGGCCAACATACATGTTCTATAATGAATTTAAGATATTTTAAGGCCTTGATTTTAGATTCATGAACAATTGATAAAGCAGTCTTCTCACCTTTCTCCTGGACAGACGGAGCAGCAGCTAGAGCAGGCGTGGGGATGTTTTTCATCACTTCGTCTCCGCTCTGTGAAGCTGCGTGTGAAGGGCTGTGGCTTTCAATGTCTAGCTGAGTTGGACGAGGAGGACTGGGACAGTCTCCGCGTGTCTCCTCCAACAGCTGCCTTTGGTGGAATCTGACACAAAATGAGTGAATTCGAGGTAATTATACGTTATAAAAGCGGGTGGGAATAACCATTTCATGCTTGCGTTAGGCAACACAACATAATACCTCTGTTTACTGAGGATCTTCTCCAGTTTGGCATCTTCTGCCGTCTCCAGGGCAGGTGATGCTGTCAGAGGGCAAACAGTGGCCAGGTACTGAACCAGCTGAACATGCTGCCCAGGTCGATATGAGCGACCTTTCCCCTGACTGTAGAGCCACTCTGCTTTGAGACTGTTGTCAGCAGATAAAGAAAAAACAAACTAGATTCAAATGTTTTGACAAAGCGTCACAAGTAAACTGTAGCAGTGTGGCAAACGGGCTCACCCTTCTTTTTGCGTCACGATGTAGCCATCAAGGACCTTCAGGTTCAGGCACCAACTCATGATGTACGGTCGATAATCGAAACCCGGCAACGAGGGAGTCGCCATGACGCAGGGGTTGCACATGATGGACAGCTGCTCCAGTTCATGAAGAGGGGCCAGGTATGACACCTGAACAACAACACTCAATACTGTCACTGATAAACGATATTTGTGTGTTTCAGTTAGGCCAGTTGCAATAAATGATAAATCAATTAATCATATAATAATTTAAAATAAGCTCATAATTTATATTTACATATTTTATCATTTTTCTCCCCATTTCTAATCAAAAACTGGATGACAGAAGTTTTCTGTGTGGTTCATTGGTCTCAACTAGCTCCTTAAAAAAAAAAAAAAAAAAAAAAAAAGTTTCTTCACAGAAACTTCATACTTTATTTAATTTGGGACATTTTTTTTAATGTCTACGAGTTCCATTGTCAAATACTCATTAGAATTTCAAGTGTATTGATCTTTGAGGATGTTTTTCTCACATTTTTATGTCACTATCATTATATTATTTGAAAAATGGTCTCAAAACAACAATATCATGATTTATCACAATAACGTCTGAGACAATTTATCATTCAGCTAAATGTGTTATTGTAGCAAGTCATATTTCAGTTAGGGTCCTAGTCATGACAGAATGAAATGGTAAATAATTACTTCATTAAGATCCCTTATCTCATTTTCTGCCAGGGAGAGAATGGATAAATGGGCAGGAAGATGAGCAGGAACAGTGCGGAGCGTTGTAATGCTGTTTCCATGGAGCAGCAGCGTCTGCAAAAGTGGACAGAAAATAGATCACATTCACAAAAAAACACCCTCCAACACAAGAATCATTAAAGTGTTTCTTAGTGGATTTTTTGTTTAAGTAAACATTAAGACTTACCTTTAATGCCTCTAGTTTAGTCAGATCCCCTATGGCAGATATGTTATTATCAGAAAGATCCAAGTGCTGGAGACACACACAGCTGTTCAGTTGCTCAATGACCTTTGATGGATAGAGGAGACTGTTGAAGATTTATCATCTGACACATTAGATAAATATACAACCATATTAATTACAACATAGTCAAATATTTCCGTACCTTAATGTTGTTTCCTGACAGGTTGAGCCATGTCAGATGGGACAGATCTCGCAGCCCTTCAATGTAGCCAATACTGTTATTGGGAAGATTGAGGACTCTCAGCTCTCTGAGTTGGGAGACCCCCATCATTCTCACCAATCGGTTATTGGCTACAGACAGCTGATTAGTAGAAAATAATGAGTTCAAATTAGACATCAAAACAGAGATCAAAGCAAATGTTTAGAGGGTATGAAACCCACGAGTTCTACACATTTTTCTAGTCAGAGTGGCATACTTTCCTTTTATTTAGCTAATTTTAAGGTTAAGTACAAAACTTCATTATGAATGTACGGTAAGGCAAATATTTTCAATGGATGGAGGGATATTTTAGACAGCGGGATAGAGGGCAAACTGGAAAATACTCCATCAAGTTTTATTCTTGAGAGTCCTGCTTGTGAGTGCTGTGTGTCTTTCCCAACACTACCTGCTGAAGGCTTGGGCAACATTCCAGGTGATCCAGCTTCATGATGTTGTTACGGTCCAAGATGAGGGTGTGGGTGTCCTCGGAGCATGTGAAACTGGGATCCAGCTTCTGCATACTGCGAGCTGAAAGATCAACCACAGGAACTGGGGCGGAGAGGGGGGGGGGGAATTAAGGATGAGGACAGCAGTCAGAAAAGCCACACACAAATATTATTTCATTACTTTATATGACTGCAGCAGACACAAGGCTTTCATTTTAAAACAAAAGCAACGAGTTTGACTGACAAATGTATTGAGACTTAAATGTTTAAAAGCTTATCTGAGCTTAACAGTCGATGCAATTCCATCAAGAGGACAAAACAAGGGCAGAAAGAAAATACCATCCTAACAAATATTTCTCCTACAACACGTACAAGATACCTATACATAATATGCATTGATTTGATTCCGAAATAAGCAAAACAAAACATGAAACGTGTAAACTTCTTGTCTAATTTAGAGTAACTGACTCTGGGTGTTTCTATGTACTGATAACGTTAGGTTGCTAACGGGTGTCATCTGATGCGCCCAACGCGGCGTCTTCTATTAAACCCCCCAATTTATCTGTTTCTCTACGAAAAACTACAATTCATCCACTTACCAGCATTTGTATCACACTTTACGTCTGATACACCCATCCTATCGGCTCAGGACAAGGCTAAGCTTTAGCTAACAGCTACAGTGGGAAAGACAAGAAGCATCTTTAGGCTGCCAAACTGGGGCACGGAGGGCTTTATGGGAAACGTAGTTCTACGTGTCTTTCTCTTTCATAAGGGTGCTTTACAATACACCCCCGATAGGACTACAGCTCATTGATTGTCCGCGGTTGTACGCTCGTCCCGCCAACTACATTTTGATTAAAAAAATAAAGAAAAGATATTAATAACAATGCTGAAAGAAACTACTTAGTATTTTTAAGAATAATTTTATATTTGTTTTATTTATATTTTCGTTAATAAAAAAAAATACCTGCTTTTTCAGCAACGGTCGTTATGACGTCAAATTGTAATGTTTAGCCAAGATATAGATGTGACCCAAAAATGACTTTAAATGTAATATATTAAAACATATAAAAGCAAGCATACGACTAACTTCTAGAAAACGTTCACTTTTTTTGTATATTAAATGTCAAATAAATAACCTTAAATCAGTTTCCGCTTCCGGTATCTTTCTTTCCGGTTTTGAGCCCTCTCGTAGCCATCATGAAGTGAGTGTACCGAATATAATCAAAAGCAATCTGAACTCTTTAATAAACATTGTTATGATGCTTCTAGCAAAAACTGATATAATGTTCACTCTTCTATCGGTGATGTGTTATATTTGTTGGTTACAGGGTCGAGTTGTGCAGTTTTAGTGGGTATAAAATATACCCCGGCCATGGCCGCCGATACGCCAGGATAGACGGAAAGGTAACAATTTCACATTGTATTTTGGCATTTTCCCTTTGCAAATGTAGCTGTTTTGCGGGGTAAACGCCTTCTTGGTTTAAAATGAATGGCTTGTTGGTTATGTGTTAGTTTAAGTCTGTGTAATAGGTCCTATTGAAAGCTCTTTACTTTGCTAACATTAGCTTCCAGCGTCATCATGTCCTAGCAAGAACATATAAGTTAATGTAAAACTTAGGTTTGTACCGACATTAGGTTCTTACCAAGAGAAAAGTATGTATTTTTGAAGTCAGATAATGTTAAAGTCACGCATACCCTACGTGTACATATGTTTTAGCAGGGATTTTTTATTAATCATCTTGATACATCTTGATAGGTTAGTGTGTTGAATAATAAACTTGTTAGCATTGTGCATCTTAACAGTTTAGTATTGTTATTCATTGTAATTATATAAATTGTGACTTATAATAGTATTTATGTCCTTATTATTGATGGGTATAATATATCAACATGTTTATTGAACTAGTAAATGTCAAATTTCTAGCACACAAACTAAAATTATAGCAATTGTTTTGTTTTTGTTAGGTGTTCCAGTTTTTGAACGCCAAGTGCGAGTCTGCCTTTCTATCTAAGAGGAACCCCAGACAGATCAACTGGACTGTGCTGTACAGACGCAAGCACAAGAAGGGCCAGTCTGTAAGTACCAGTGCTTACAAACACAAACTGATTTGGGTTGATGTAGAACATCTTCACTTTTGAGTTTGTGTTTATATATTGTCACAATGACAACTTATATAAGCTGACTTGCGCAGTTGGACCTTAAGTGTTCCAGAAAGCTGCGCTGCCCCAACACCTCCTTTACCGCCACAAAATTGCATATGTACATTTCCATGTCCTTGAGGATGAATTCAGTTGAGATCTCATTTCTCTGCGTAGAAAGTGGGAAATAAATGCTGAAAAAAAAAGAAAAAAAAACATTTAGAAGATGTTGCAAGTAATTTCTTTGTAAAACATCACCAGAGATGTGCAGATGATGAGACTTGCCAACATCTGTCGCCAAACATTAAATATAAGTGCCTGCTTTCTGCCTGTAGCCTTTTTTTGAGGGGGGGGATGCTTCTTTTGCAAGTGGTAATTAACAAATTAATTGTTTCTATTGTTTAAAAGAACAAATGTCTGGGATTAATGACAGTTTTTCATGGGAACACTAATTTAATCACAACATCGCCGCTTTTACGGACAGAATGTCCTTTAGGGAGGAAAGTTATTTTTCTGCTTGTAAAACTTTCAGCAAAACATTTTCAGATTGCTTGAAATCTAATAAGTTAAACATATGAACCAAACATTGCAAAGAGGGAATACATTTGGCTAAAATGGTGACTAAACACTGCACTGTTTTTCTAAGTTTTTCAGGCAGAAATGTCTTTGCACAAAAATTTGTTTAATGTTAGTTGTACATTTCAACCAGGGAAAAAAAATGGTTGAACTTCACATATATTCCTGTATATGCCTCTGAAGTTATGCACTGTAGCACTTAATGATGTATTGCTACAATTTCTTTCCTTACATTTTACTAACTGTGACCTTTAAAAAGGCTTTTGAAGGTGCGTGAAGTTGATGGAACATCTTTTTGGCTGTGGGTGAATGGTGTGCACGGTGTAGGTCTGTGTCATGTGTTGTGGCCAGGCTGCGTTTTGCAGTCCTGGCCACAGCGCTCACGCCGCACCTGCAGCCATAGAGCAATCGGGGATCATAGTACTGGTCTTTGAGGTCTTCTCAGACGTCTCATCATCGACCAGCCTCCAAAGTCTCCAACAAAAACTTCATTTACACATAACGGCTCATATATCGTCTAGTGGTGGCGAGTATTATTGGTAATGTTAAAGTAAGTGTTTGCTTTGTCAAGTGGAGAGTAGTTTAGTTTTTTTTTTGTTTTTTTTAAGACTAGTAATCTACCTTTTGTGCTTGTAGTTATTAATAGCCTGTAGCACATCAAGCACTTGTTCAGTGCCTGGTTAAATGTTGATATTTTTCTTAGTATTGATGGTGAGACAAAACTCTTTGTCAGTCAAAGCTTATATCGACTTGTTTAAATCGCCTGATGATGCTGAATATCCAGTCAACTTAAATACAGCAACAGCTGTTTGATTATTCCTGTCTGCATTCCTGCTGCGAGGTAACAGCAGTGCTGCACCCTTAAAAGGATGTCTGCTTTGGAAGATTAAAGCTTTATTAACAATAACACAATACCTAAGGAATAATGCTGCTATTTCTCTTGGCTTAAACATGGGTGTTGGGCCCGTTTGTGTCTTCAGAAGTATCTTGTAAGACAGTCTGCAGGATTTTAATAAATGCCTTGTCTGCCTTTACAGGAAGAGGTGTCAAAGAAGCGTACCCGTCGCGCAGTGAAGTTCCAGAGGGCCATCACTGGGGCCTCCTTGGCCGAAATTCTGGCCAAGAGGAACCAGAAACCCGAGGTCCGTAAGGCCCAGAGGGAGCAGGCCATCAGGTAAGAAGACGGAGCTATGATTAAAGTTTTGAGATGTTCTGAACTCCATATGGTTGTGGTTTGGAATATGTCTTCAGGAAACGGTATTTAAAGAAGTTAAATAATTCTTAGATCTATCTGCTTGTAGAAGTGCCCTGAACAAAAGTAACTACTGTATTAATTTCTTTTCTGTTAACCATCTAATCAAAATGAAACAGGGTTTAAAGATTTAGAAATATTTGCGTGTTTACTAAGATGTTTTAGAGATTGGACATGGGACAAAAAAAGTATCCTTTTGGGTTGCAGTCTGTAACGGACTGTTTCTTTGTGTTATCAAAGTGAGGACACTAAGGTTCTCTACTGTTCATAAATCTTAACATGACTAAACCCCACTTAAATAAATAATTCTTATAAAGACTGTCCCTCACTCTAGGATTGCCATTCTCTTTATATATTTTGTTAAGATGAAGCTTTGAAGAATGTGAACCGTGTGTATTTCAATTTATGTACATCTTTGACAGGAGTTACAAAACTTCTAAATGTCAAAAAATTAACTTGATGTGAAACAGCCAAACGGGAGTATCTACGCCTTTTTTTTTTTTTTTTTGGCTCTTCAGTATTTCACTAACTGATATGACTGATCGTTTAAACATTACCAGATCACAACAATGCTGTCATCACTTAAAGATGACATTATAAACAACCAAATTGTCCAGCAGCAGCTGTTTAAACCTTCCTTCTCATTTTAGAGCTGCCAAGGAGGCCAAGAAGGCAAAGCAGGCAGCCAAGAAGCCCGCTGCGCCAAGTGCAAAGGTGAGAAATGTGAAATGTAGCCAAGCTTCATTACTCAATGATCTAGATGTAGGTTTGAGGTTTACTGCAGGAGGATTTAGGATTTGGCCTGAGTTTGAACGCCTTTCTTATTTTCTAGACCTCTGCCAAGACGGCACAGAAACCCAAGATCGCCAAGCCCATGAAGGTCAGCGCACCCCGCGTTGGAGGAAAACGCTAAATCTGGACTTACATTACTGGTTGTTAATAAAGTTTTGTGGTTAAACCTCATGTTTGGTTTTGGATTTTTGTTTGAAGATACAACACTGAGATGAAGGTAAACCTCTGACATGGTTCATTTTGTTTCCTTACTCATAAATATTCATCCTCTGTTCATTAGGCTGCAGCTTGAGATGAAATATGAATCCTGTTGAACTCCCCACTTGTTTTTTTAATGTCCACATTTTTTGAGATGTCCACGTTGAGATGTTTAGGATCAACGTCCATTGATCCTAAACGGGATCAATGGACGTTTCCAAACTGATTATACTCTAGTGTAATTGATCTGATGAGCTCGGCACTTGCACCAATATTAGCCAGATGTTCAAATGTTAAGTCTCTATTTTGGCTGGTTTCTGATTTGATTTATTTTCCATGATGTCACAAAAAAGCAGTGAGGTTGTGTCTTAAGTGTGCCTCCAAATTAAATGTGGATTCACAGCTATGAAATGATCATCTTTGCTTCCCAAAAGTAATGTAAAGGGATAGTAACCTTAGTGCATGTGAACAAACTTACGAGTTTGAAGATAGTCAAAAAACATTCTCTTATTAAGTTTGGTCTGATTTAATGTCAGTAGGGGAAAAAATATGTTTAATACATTATATGTAAATCTTGATTCATCTGTAGTTGCACTCTGGGTAAAATGATTGACACATATATCCAGAGTTATTCAGAGTTGATCGTCAATACTCAGGTGACCAGGCTGTATTAGTCTGATTTATTAATACATAGCCATTACCAACATATTTCATACATTTTATGACCATCCCTTAAATGTCTGAACAGTCAGCAGATTAATTGCACAAATTATTGCTAAATTAGGGAGTTACTGCATAAATACAGTTCGATTGTGTCAATTATTGAAAAAAAAGAACAAAAAACATTTTCCCAGATCAAGTATTTTACGAGGAAATCTAAAAAGAGCTGTTACAGTCTGTATCAGTGTTTGCTCGTCGACTCGCAAAGCTGCACGCACACGTTTAATAACTTCTCACACACTTCTGTCAAAATAAAGAAACATATAAATCAGGGTTTGTTCTTGAATGGATTATTAAAATGGAAGGAATCCTTTCCATTGCAATCAAAGGTTTAATGACTGCTGAGGAACAGACACCAATGAAATTATAAATATGTGAATGAAAAGATAAATCCTTAAATTTATGGTGACATTCAGCACAGATCCAACAGTCAGGTGCATTCTGGGAAGTTTGCTTGAGGTACCGATTGCTACATCTGACAGGCGTCAGTTGGCAAATGACGCAAAATTTCCCCGACTAGTGCACACGATGCAAAGCATGACGCGTTTTAATTCAGACACTGTACAATCAGAAAACTTGATGAATAAGCAGTACTTGTGCGTTGATGACCACGGTTCTTGACCGTGTATTGATGAGTTGGAAAAAAGAACAATTTTATAAACACCCTGAGGAAACGTGAAACTTGGGGAAAAGCGTATTTCCTTCAGGGACAACAGGCTTAATGTGGCAAAATGTGGTTATGGCATGGATGTTATGGGGACAGCATAGGATGGTGCAGAGATGATATAAAAGTGTCCCTTTGCGTCAGCAGCATCGCAGCGAGAACTTCCTCACGACTCGGCTTCTTTAGCCTTCAGCTCCTGCTTGTAGCTGCAAACACGAGGAGAAAAAGGTATTAGAAAACATCGACACTGAACACTTTTGTTGCTTGTAGCTTTCTATGTGCTCATTTTTTGTTGTCTGCCACCTGGATTATGCTAAACTTGATTTTACTGCTAAAAACATGAATCGCTGTGAAGATAAAATCACTTTAGTAAAAGCATTGGCACCACCTACAGTCCAAAATGTGCAACGTTTTAGTGGATGCAGCCTTTTGACCAGTCAAACTGAGCAATAAAATATTTTTTTTATTCAAGCCAAATTCAAAGAACATTCCCAAATAAATACTGAGCCACGTTATATTAATTAAAATGGAGTTGAAAAGACTCAATTTTACAGTTACAGTTAAAACAGGAAGTCCCAGTAGATGTGGGCCTTGTTCGCCACCTAAAGAACAAACAACAGGGATGTTAACATCAGAGGTTTATTCAGTATTCTGCTGGTGATCCTTGGTTCCTCCTCTTATGTGGATTCTCGTGTACAACCTGCCTCTGAATTGTTACACACCATTTACTTTCTCTATGAAGGCAGTGTGTACACTAAATACTGAGTTCCTCAGAACATTCCTGATACTCAGAACAAAACTGGTTCATCTAGGACAACGGTGTCAAACTCATTTTCATTTTGGGCGAAATCCAGATCATGAATGCTCTTAAAGGGCCGGTTGAGCCAGAAGGTATTAATAAGAATGTATTAGTTAAAATATCCATGAATTCTTTAAATTAAATATTATTGAACATCTTTTCAGTTCCTCCAGGATTTTGTGATTCTTTTTGTGAGTTTTTGCAATAAAAATCAAAGTGTTTGTGGTGCTAATTTGAAAATATTTGCAATAATTGCACTTATTTATGACGGTAAATGCGGCTTTTTATTACTCCCTGTACAGATCATGGACTATAATATGACATGAATTAAGGCCGAGGCAGCTGTTTAGAACAAGACAGACAGTTTTTGACAATTTCTGAGAAAAACCTGCAATAAACTCCCAAATGTTAGCGCAATTTGATGATTTTCGTGAATTTCCACGATAATTCTCAAGAAACTGGAGGGACTGATTGATATAATTTGGCAATAAACAGATCAAAACTGCATTGATTTGATTGGCAACATAATATTTAAGCACACCTAGTGTTTAGTTTAGAATCTAGAGAGCCACATAAAAAGCTGTGGCGGACCAGATTTGGCCCACAGGCCTCGAGTTTGACACATGTGAACCAGGGCTAAGGAGCCTGATCCACGGGTCTCACAGGATCTGCTGCTGACAACACAGAACGCCCTCAGGGGCCCAGAGGAGTCCATCGGTCACAGAAGTGGAACTGACTCGGCTACAGACAGGCGGTCATAATGTTATGCCTGTTTGCTTGAATTAGCCTTACTCTTTGGTTAAAACTAATGTTGCTGCACATAAATGTGTGGCGAGCAGCTAGGTCTTTAATATTTAGGTATTTCAAATTTTATGTCGTTCAACAAGATTTAAAATCTTTTTTCTTACATTTCTGATCACGATTTGACACTGGTTTGGTTTTTATGTATTTATTCATTTTAGAGATTGGAAAGCATTTGAGTGATGATGCTCAGTTCATCATCCTAAATCTGAGGTAAAATCGCAGGGAGAGGCGATTCTCTTGACGGAAGTTCAGTCATTTCACGAATTGCTCAAAAATACCCTTGATAAACATACAACACCTCCAGAGTGGAAGGTCAGAAATTAACTTACTGCTGTTTCACGTCAGGTATGATTACAAGTTGGATGCCACAATAAAAGAAACCATTCATATATTTCTAAAGATTATCAGTAAAAGGCGAGTAAACTGGACTATCTTTGCTTGATGAAACCCTTTCAATTGAATGTTTGGTTGTGAATTTACAAAAACGCAAACCCACTTCCAGATCCTGTAGAGCTGGGACGCTCCTGCGCTGCCCACAAAGAAGTTCACAGCGAAAAGGTTCCAGTTCTTCGGGATGATAACCAGCGAGTATCTGGACCAGATGAGCCCTGAGGGAGGACGACAGGAGGGATGTTTGTCCACAGTGACGACAAACCAGAACAGAGTCAATATTTTGGCAAAAAAAAGAAAGGCTGATGGATAAGATTTGTTAAAGCAAACGAAGATGCAACGGGTAACCTTAAGCACATTTTAATCAAAGTATCTCTGAGAGAATGTTAGCAAGCAGTTTGATCCACGAGGTTTGTTGAGAAAGACCAAACCAGACCTTACCTCAACCAAACAATGTTTCTAAGTTATTTATATGCTTTAAAATGATCCAATAAGACAAATTCAACTTAAACCCACCCGTGGCTGTCAGCACTGCAGACTGGGAGGTGCTGAGTTTGTCTGCTGGTCGGGCCATATCAGCCAAACCAGCCATGACCAGGCCCTGAAAAAGAAGAAGAAAAAAGAAGAGATTTTCTTTCATCCAAAGCATTTACACCACCAGTCGGTCAACGTTTTTTCAGTTCTGACTTTGACCCCTGAAAAAATCTCTCGGGTACACAACGTTCACGTAGCGAACTGGCAACCAGACAAGGGTTACGTTCACTAAACTTTGTTTTAAGCTGTCAAAAGCCAACAGAGGTCGTGAACGACCTCCGTTTAAGTTCGCAGGTGGATGTGTGTGAAAGTGCACTTACCCATTTAAACACCGGGGCCCAGAAAAAAACTGTTCTTGGACCTGGAGAGACACAGTGAGAGGGAAACCGTGAGATGTGGCGATTCACGTTGAGGCTACTCTGTTTAGCTTCCAGTTCCTGTCAAACAATTAACTTGTTCTAAAATGCATAAGCTGGCTAATCAAAATCAGGAAACCTTCCCTTCAGAAACCTGAAAGTCACTTTCATGACATGACAAACCAGGAGGGCCATAAAGTAGCATCGCCTCGCCCCTCCCCAATCTGCTGCTTCGTGCTACTGATCAGCTGGACGAGAAAGGGCCACCACTCCTTCCAATACAAATGCGAGAAAGACAAATTGGGTGGTTTGAAAATCTTTTCAGTGATGTGTGGAAATGAAAGGTGCACCAACTACCACTGCTTTAAAACCACAGTGGGAAAACTGGAACCCAACTGCCTGCTAGAGCAAAAATCTCTGCAAATTAACCTGCTTGCTATATTTAAAATTATAATATTATGTATAATTAAGCACATTTTCTTAAAAACTAATATAAATTTCATAAGGTGTTTATTCGATATTACTAGCAAGTCTATATATCAAAATAAAAATGCTCCAGATTACATTACTTTGAATGTAACAATATGTTAAGATTATTTTAGCAGCAGTAGGAATGTTTGTTGTTTTTATGTTTGACCACATTAGTTCTAATTTATTTTTGTTTTAATGGCAAATGAGAAGAAACAATATGGAGGGAGTTTGTGCTAAACTAATGCAATTTTACTTACCGAGCTAAAAACACAGAACTCGCAAAGATTATATAAATGCAATATAATAGATTTACATAAAAAATGTTTTTAAACTTTTACCTGACGCACAGCAATAAGATGATCAATCTTTCTCGAAAGGCAAAATAGTTTTAAATGCAAAAGAAAATAAAGGTTTATTTTAAATAAACTCAAAACTAAGTATATCAAAGAATATGCTGTTTGAGAATGATGTTTAATTTTAGTTAGTTTATTTAACAGTCAATAAAAGAAAACATGTTTTTTTAAACTGACCTGCTGATGAATCCAATACTTTTTTTCCTTTTTTTTTTTCTTTTTAAACAATATTATGCATTTTTACTCCATAAACAGAGTCACTCAGATAGATACCAACAGCTTTAAACAAGTTAAGGAATTTAATTTGTTTGTTTTTATGGCAATACCTTTGCAGTCTGAAAAAAAAAAAAAGCCCTGAAAATGTCTGATGCAATCTGTATTTCATCAGGACAGCTGTAACTGCAGCAACACAAATCATTGAAGGTTAGGAATGTTAAATTGGACAATAACTGAAAGTATTCTTTCGCTCCTTCTGGAGTTTGACGTGTCAAAACAGATCAAACCACACAGAGAGTTTTACTCCCCAAGAAACAGGAATGACACGCAATAAAGCTGTGTAAAGCCTCAACCCTGGTCATAAAAGCTGCTGGTCTGGAGTCAGTACTCCTCTCAAACGTGGCGAGCCAAACTAAAAAGTGGGACGTCTGTCACTGCAAATCATGTTGGAGGGAGGTGGCTTTTGTCGCCGCCCTCAATACCAGGTAGGAAAGTTGTCCTTGAATAATAATAACATAAAAAATAAAAAAAAACAGTGACCTCAGTTTCACCTCAAACTTCTTTCACTGAGCTTAAAATCAAACTCCGAGTTACTAAACATTAGCTACACATGTAGGACTAAGAAGTTAGGCAAATTTTAAATCGGTGCTGTTGCTTTGCTTTGGGAAAGTCATGTTGGCCGGTGTTTGTACTATAATTATTCTTCCCGTATTGATAGACACTGAGCAGGCAACATATAAAGATATAATGAAAGGTGAGATTTTAACCTCTTAGTCCATTTAATGAGCAATCCTCCATGAAGTCAAGACCAGAAGTAAAAATTAGGCCTTTAAAATAATAATTTTTTAAATCTAAATATTGGGCAATATTCAGCCCTAATTAAATTTGCCTTAGAAATGTGTCTTGCTGAACATTTGTGATCATAATGAGACATAAAAACGCCACCCAGAATATTATAATACAATAACAGGACATAAATTATAAACCAAATACACATATTGGGAACAAATTAACTTGTTTTTTTTCTTTTGTTTTTACATTTTTTGCGTTGAATCAGTTTTGACCTCCATATTCTGCAGTAACTATGCAGCCTAACAAGTTTTAAGGCTTAGACATACGTTTACTTAGAAAACTTTTTAATTTTGCCCTTTTACCTCCTCAAAACAAGAAATGCTTACAAACAGAAATTTAAAAGAGCTGAACACTTACATTCAAAGTTCTTTGCCAGACTAAAAAAACCTATATTTGCTCATGGAAATGTTATTTTTGCTGCAGAAATCAATAACTATCTGTGTTTGCTTTCCAAGACAAAAGACAACACACAGAAACTGGACAGGTGGGTCTGATGAGAAGTGGCCGAAAGCTTGAATGAACCGATTGTTGTCAAACCAGAAAGCATAAACTATAGTGCAGACACTTGCCCTATAAACTCTTAACAATCTAAGAAGATTATATCTGGTTGGAGTAAAGTTATCCAAGAGTGAGATTACTACATAAAACAACGACTTTTCGTAAAATTGCGGCGCACAGATTAGACGGCAGCTGCTCTCATTTTCTCTTCAGGATGCGCTCCCCATTCATAAACAACACCACTACCAAAGCTGGACCACCAGCAACACCTCGCCAGTATCACCAAGAGGCTGAGCAGTACTTTACCTGCCGGGTGGTTGTAGAGAGGTCTCAGTTTGGCGGGCAGGATGTGCTCGATCCGGTCCAGAATCCTGTGGTAGGACGCTCTGAGCGCAGCCATGATCCGGGTTGTTCCGACTCCAGAAGCTAGCTTCCTAAAAACTGTTAGATTGTTGTTTATCTGCGTTTACCAGCCACAGAACTGTTGCTAGACGTTATTTAATGCAGTTTAAATAGGATGCTGGGAAGTTTAAGGTTAGAGGAGGATGCTACTGTCCTACTGTCGACCTTTCCCCGGTAGAAGCCGCTGCTGTTAGCTGTCAGTAGCTTCCCCCTGACCGACAAGAAGAGGTGACTTTCTGTTCGACGCAGCCTTCCGCGTGATGGGCGGGGTTACACAGCTGCACGGTTCTCATTGGTCCAGACGGTGACAGCTCTGCGATAATTGGTTTACTATCGAGGTTGTTTGTTTTTGTTTCCATAATGTACCAGAAAGGCGGAAACATAAACTCATCAAAAGAATTACAGCGCCACACAATTTTCTTATTTCTTGAACTTTTTCATTTTTTGCTACATAACACCCTAAACCTATGTGCATTTGTCTTCATTTTGTGTGATAGAAAACACAAAGTACTACTTTTTTTTCAAGTAGAAGGTAAAGTATGCATATTTTTCCATTATTTTTTCATAAATAAAAATCTTAAAGGGTTTGCTTTGGTATATTTATATAATCAGCCGCCAAATTCAAAACTTTAGAGCTAAATTTCACTGCAATTAAAGCAGCAAGACACAAACAGGATCCTATCAATAAAAAGTTATCATGTGCTTACTGTGACGATTTATTCAAGAAGATGCAAGCTTTTCGTTTCTTCTCCTTCATAGACTCACATTTCTGCACTGTGAGCAGATTTTGTTGGGTCAGCTGAGGATCTCTGCTTCTCCTCTTCAGTTTCAATGGATTTCCACGCTGATTTTCTGATTAATGCTATTTACATTTGTTCCATGTCCTATAATGCTTCTGTATATTGTATTTTGAGATTACTGCGCACAGTTGAACTATATTTCCCACTGCGTGAAAATGTATCTTTCTGTTGAACTGAATTTTATTTAGGGTGATCAGAGTAAACTGTCTTAACACAAATACACATTACACTTAGAATTTGGATTTTGGAAAAAATATATATTGTAAAATATCTTTTATTGTAAAATGAGGAAATCTGGAGCAGCTCAAGTTGTATGTATTCATCTGTAAATATGAAAATAAAAATATCAAAAACAAACAACTTAGCAGTGGCGTGGACTTTTTAAAATTATGAATTAAGACAGTGCAGAATTAAGAAGGTGTTCAAAAGTGTGTCAGTAAAGTACATTTAGAATTTCTAAAAATATTCAAATGATTCTTCCATTCTTATTACATTATTTTTAAGATGAAACTGAACTTGTATTTGAATTATTTGGTGGTAATAGAACATTATTTCCATGTCTTTAATTTTCATTCAAAAAGAAAAATATCCATAATATCCAAATGTGAATGATTCAAGTAAGAATACAGAATATGAATAACATAGCCCAGTTAGTATACAAGGAAGGAAGAACTAATAATAATAATAATAATAATAATAATAATAATAATAATAATAATAATAATAATAATAGCTTTACCCCGTGAGCGTCATTAAAAAAATTTACACAATCTTGACCAATGTAGTTGATTCTGATATTGTATTTACAAAGACTCCGACAGCCATTTCTTCCAGGCGTATGAGAACGAACGCACCTGCCTTCTTTGTCAAAAGCACGGACTTTCTCGCGTTGTTTTGATCCAGCTGACCGCTATCCGCAGAAAGAAATAAACCAGGCTAGGCTAGAAAGACAGAGAGTTTGGATTCCGTAGAGCAGAGACACGGACCGTGTGGACTCTGAGGGACTGACGGCGGGGATCGGACTGGGGCGACTTTCCCTCCACGGCGATGCTGAGCGCCACATCCAGCTAGCACCGTCCCGACAGAAAGGGACCGAAGTGGATGGAAATCCGACAAAAGGCGACGCCGTCCGAGGAAGGGTTAGCTTAGTTTAGATGTTATTGTCAGCTAAAAACAAACCCACTTGGTCGCAATGTCCTGCACTGGGAACCTGGTTTGGGATGTTAATAAACGTCTGATTGGATACGGGGAGCCTAACTCCATCAGAACCAGCTATTTAGGTAAGAAAAACACCAAGTCGCTATGCTAACGCTGACATATGTGACAGGACGTGTGTTGATTTGTTTGTTTTTAGCTGAATCGGAAGCTGTAGAGTTTTGCTGCTCCTCAAATCAAATTAAGCCGTTTATTAACCGGGATCTTATTCTGCTATCTAACCAAACAATTTACCCTCTTTATTGAGGTTAAAGCTGGATGTTTTCTGATTTCCAGATCATTTAGCACTTCAGATTACAGTATATATTTAATCCATAACACAATATCTAAGTGCCAGGCAACAGATTGGTTGCCTGTCACACAGTACTCTCGGATGATCTAGTTTCATGATCACGGATCAATTAACTGCTTGAGACATAAAGTAAACATCTATGTCAGATCTCTGGAGTATTTCAGCACTCAAATGTTGGACTTCATTATGAAAATTAGTTGTCCTTGTGTTTTAACAAAACTTAAACTTGTTTAGTGTCAGAAATGTATCGCCAGTTATGTGGAAAACGATTTGTAGAAACATTTTAATTTGTTGATTAAAAATGACATAAAAATGTAGTTTGTGTGTTAAGCAGTTTTGATGTATAATTGCCTTTACAGATCTCCTTCAAATATTAAACATATCTTACAAATAGCAAAACAACTATAACATCCAGAACCAGTATAAAAATCTGGGCTTGTTTTGCCAAATCTACACTAGAATAATGAGAATATTTCATGAATTTTTCAAAAATACTTTTTTCTCTCTCTAAATAGCAATTAAAATCTTAAAAATTCTTTCTGTAGCAACAGGTGGGGGAAGGGCAGCCTTACTCAGTTCTCCTGACGGCTAAAAAGAAAAATAACTAATTTAAATCCTTTAATTTACAACAATGAGCAGGGCAAGAGAAGAATATAAATGATATCACAGACATTCAAAAATGCAACTTTTGCAGAACTGGGAAATATTTAAAGGTTCAAAGTAAAGCAAAAATAAAATTAGTTAAACAATTGTTAAAATACATGTATTATATGTATTTTTCAGTTAAAGTATATACAAAGCATAAAGCAACCAGCTTATCTATTTCCATTTTTAGGTTTTGTTAAAAAGGAGAATAATAAAATTAATTTAATGGTAAATCTAAGGTAGTAAATGTGTCTTCAAGATTGTTTAAACTGTCATTTGGAAAGTTATACAGTAATGGTATCGGAAAGTACTGGAAACCGGAGCAGGCAGATTACATTAGTGAAATGAATCTTATAGAACATTGTTTAATTTGATTTAGGATGCAGACAGGAAAAACTTCCAGACTTCCAGAAAGACTGAAACTTTATGCTTCTGTAACCTGATGTTTGATTGCTTTATTAGATTTTGATAAAAGTTTTAGAATAGCCAATTCCTATGTTAAAGAAAATGTCAAACTGTTTTAATCTGCAGTCTAAAATTATTTAAAATGTAACCATTTGCTGTGTTTCTTCTGCATTTTAAAAGAATTTTAAAGTGGGAAAATAAACAGGAGATAACATAATAGATTTCCATTTCTGTCTGCCTGCATTGGAAGTTTAACAGTTTTTGGCATTTTCTCTGTGCTGCATGTTGAAACGAATCAGTCCTCATTAATATCCCTATTTTGACTCTTCTAGAGCTTCTTGTGCACGTAAAATAAAAAATAAAATAAAAAAAAGGTTTGAAAAGACAATTTTTCTGCCGTTGAATTAAAGCCGTACCTGCTAAGCTTTTTGGGTAATCTAACGTTAGAAATTTGCCTTTACTCGTATTCCTCCATCATATCCACTTGAAGGATTCAAACATGCAAAGTCAGCTGCTAAACACGGTTAATCTTGATTGAAATTCCAGCTTTAGTTTCTTTGAGTCCGTCACTGCATCACTTGTGCGCTCGTGCTTTGGTTGGTATTGAACGGCGCAGATAAACCAATCGGTGAAGATGGCTGCCGTTGGGAGAAGCAGTCGATCTCCAGGGCTTGTTGTGTCAAACCGTTCAGTCGGAGGCCTGTGTGAGGAGATATGAGCCTGTTGAGGTGGAGCTGGTGCCTCAGAGGTTTAGTCAGCGCCGTATTTAGCCCAGCCGAGATAAAGTCAGAGCCGGGTCTGTGCACGCGAGGACGCATGCAGGGATGCGTGGGTCACACCTCTTATCAGATATATTTAGTGTTAAGAACGGCGCATCAGAAGGTGAAGCGGGGAGATAAGCTGCGAAGCTGAAAATACGGTGGGATTTGAGTTGGTCCTATTGTGATTTCAACCAAATGGATTGTTTAGTAGAAGAAAGGGAGTAAATTCATAACAAATGCTTCTATGAGCAGCTTTATTTGCTCATTTTCTTCACCTCCACTAAGTTAGAAAGATTTTTCTTTTTTTACGCCAATGACTGGGGAAAAACTTAAATTTGCAGTATCTTTGGATGCAATTTCCAGAACCATTCAGCCTCACTGTATATGTCCAAAATATATAGACTTAAATGTCTGGATTTTATAGCGTATATCGTGATAATGATAAAAATCCTGATAAAAAGAATTCAAAAGTCAATTTCAGTCTATTTTTTATTTTTTTATTTTTTTTTTTTTGCAATTGCTTGCATGTCTGTGACTACATGTCTCTGTTGTTAATAAACCGAATTTTCTTAAAAACTAAATAAAATAAAAACCAAGAGAGTAGATTAAAATTCTCCAGGACAGCAATGACATTAAATGGTGCAATTCTGTCACTAAATGCCACACAGTAATAGCATTTATCAATATTTCTAAATGTATTGATATTTATGGCTAATCTCATATGACCAACAGTTGATGGAAAAAATATTAGAAGTAAAAATCCCAACAGTCATTTCAGCGTTTGGAGACTCTCCAAGTCTGTCGAAATAAGAAGTAAATCAATTAACCGCATGATAAATGAAAATGAGGTTGATCATTCTCATTTGCATGATTGATTTATTTATTTTTTTTCCCTTTGGTGCATTAGTCTCGACTAGGTCCTTTTGCGAAGGGCAGTTGTTTTTACAGAGACTTAAAATGTCTTCCAGTTTCAGTGTTAAATGTTTATCAAAAATTAAAGTTTATTGAGGTTTGAGAATGTATACTGGCATTATTATGCCGTTACTATTATGCTACTTGAAAATGATCTCAAAACAACAATATTATTGTTTATCTCAATAACTTCAGGGACTTATTTATCGTCCAGCAAATTTTGGTAGTACTAGAGGGAAACTTCCCTTTAATGACAGATGTAAGTTTTTACTGGCTGAGAAGCTAAAGCTCACAGAAAACAGTTAACAAAGGAGAAAGAAAGAAAGAAAAGAGGAAAATTATTGATCATAATATCATTCTTGCAATTAGAGGAACAATAAGTATTTTTGAACAATGCTTACTTTTTACTCTCAACTAACTCAGAATACAATCCTTTTCTTTAAATTATTAACAAATACATATTTTTGTGTGAATTTCAGAATTTGTCGGTTTTTATTATAATAAATGCCGTTGGACAGTCTGGCGTCTCCAACATGGCAACGTTTTTCAGCACCTTCACATGTGACATGCCTCTCCACGTCGCCCGGATTCCTGAGTTTTAAGCCCGTCGATGCAGGTCCAGTTTTCCGACCTGAGCAAACGGCAGCCGCAGAATTTCGCAGCTTAAACTCAAAGTTCAAAGCCGACGTCTCGGGAACGTGGCGGCTTCCTCGGATCCTTACAGAACTCGGCTTTTAAACCGAGAACTGAGATCGGCGAGTCCTCCTCCTGCTTTCTCGCTCTCGTTCTGCAGCAGCAGTATTTCTGCAGATAATAATAATAATAATAATAATCCAGTGCACTCTACTCTGATTTATTGCAAACCTTAAATGTGTCAAAGTGTTCCAGACTCGAATGAATGCCAGTAGGTTTTAAAAGCGTTTTTGTCTTTTCTGCAGGTAGGAGAGAATTTGTCCAGAGGCTGAAACTAGAAGCGACTCTCAACGTCCACGATGGTTGTGTAAGTGTTCTGCGTTTCTGAGTCCGTTTTTATGAGTTTATTTTGTCTTGAAGAAAAGCGCCCAGCATGTTGTTTTTCCCCTCGGTCGGTATGTAAACCCGAGCGGAGTGCTGGCTGCAGGTCAGGTGGTTGATGCCTGCAGGAAACCTGAAGCTGACGGATCAGTCACACAGCGTCTCGTGACGCCATCAGGCAGGACTTCAGCCCGACCAAAACACCGCAGCAACACTCGCACGACCCAACAGAGCTGCCTACCTTTTTTAAAATTTATTTTTACTTTTCTTTTTTTGTTGTTTTTTGCCTTTAGCTTGCTTTTTTTTTTTTTTTTTTTTTTTTTGTTCTTTGCATTGTCAGGTTATATACGTTGTCTTAAAAGTGAGCATAGTCTTTGAAATTTTCCACATTGCATCTCAAATTTCCTTGTATTTATTATTTGATAGTCTAATACAAAATACTGAATGACGGATGATTTTCATCCGTCATTTTTTTTTTTATAAGAAATCTAAAAGCTGTGGTCTGCGTTTGCATTCATCCCTCTTTTCAGATTGGCTCCAGTGCCACACGTAGCTCTTATTTTGCCTGGAACAATGCAGAAAAATATAGATAATATATATATAGATAGATAGATATAACAAATGCAGATTTCAGCAGTTTTTATTAGTTTTTTTTTTTTTTTTTTGCATGGAATAAGTCCTGCATTAAATTTTCACAACAGAATGACACAGGCATCAGTAATATTTGTTATATTTGTTCTCATCAGTGCTAAGTGCTTTTGTAAGCGATTTATGTTTTTCTTTGTTTTAAAACCTAAAAACAAAACGCCGATCCTCTAAAAACAACCACAAATTTCCTACTGTAGATATTTACTTAAATATTTCAGATTGTCTTTTGACAAAAGATGAGGCAACGTTCACGACCCTAATTCTTTTTTTTATTCAGCTGGACTGAGGGCAGAAATGGCTCTTTGGTTGTACAGGAAACTTTTGGCTTATATGCAAAGAACTGCATCTGGGTGGAAATTAACACTACATTACGAACATGGTGGTGGCAGCATCATGCTGTGGGTTGTCTTCTGCAGGGACAGTGTGACTGGTCACATTTTATAGGAATATGGAGGATTATGGAAGGAAAATTCCTAGCAGAGTTTAGACTCCAGGGGAGTTTCACCTTCCAGTGCGACATGCAGCATTTTTAGAGGATTATTTAATAAAAAAAACATTCAAGAAGAAAACATTTAAAAATATAATAGCTTTTTTTTATGCAGCTTAAAGGTTAATTAATATGTTTTTATTTAAAGAGGTTTCTCTTTTTGACTAACTGAAACATTTAATCAGATGGATTAACGGTTCCAGTTAATCCATCTGATTAAATGCACAAGTCTTTAATATTGCAGAGATGAAGCCAAACCAGTCACTAACCCTCTTTTAACCACGCCATCTGCTTCTCGTTTGGTCATTTATCACACAAACACCCAGGATTACTGAAGTCATGGATGCGCGTAGTATACATTACTACTTACACAGCCTTTTTTATTTGGTAAATCGGGTCTGTCTAAATATAGGAGTGTCTGCAGTCGCAATCTGTGGTGTTGCTGTTCGTTTAAATGTGTTGAGTCAGAACATATGCTGAGCGAGACGATGTGCATTCAGCAATGGGACCAAATGAAGCTTTTGTGCTCTGGGATTTTCTCTCCTTTAGATTTGAGTTTTTTCCAAGGAAACACCGGAATATTCATTTAAATGTGGCGCGGAAATCTGACACAAAAGTTAGTTAGGAATTTTTTTTTTTTTTTTTACAAAATGACTCTTTATGCAGCTTTGCTATAAACAGAAGCTATTGGATGAGAGGAATATTTGGTAGCTGCTTTAATTACTGGCAAAGAAAAGATACTTCCATAAACTGCGCCATCTTCCAGTGAGCTTTTTTAGCAGGAGTTGCTTCATTATCAGATTTTCTTCTCATTTTATAAAGAGCAGTGTCGTATGTTCTAGTGCTTTTGGCCTCGAGCAACATGATTCTATTTACAGGTAAAATAAGAAATCAGTGTTTGTCCTCTCTGTGTTTGAAATTGATGGAGAAATGAAAATATCAGACAATTAAAGCTCTACAAGGAGAAAGAAATGACGTGTAAAAATAGGTTTCATTAAGAGTTTTGACAAAAAAAACACGTTTTTCTGCTAAAACCAGCTCCTCCTCCACTTTGAGGTGGATTTTTATTTTTATTATTTGTGGACTGGAAAATGGGAAACCAGATGATGGTTTAGGACGCTCAAACACAACAAAACAGGAAGAAAACATCCAAAGTAATTTTAATTCATAATCAGCGACAGAAACTGATTTACAGGAGATTCCCAGTGAACACTCGGGCAATAAAAAAATAGTCAATGCCGTGTTTTTAAATAATTAAAAAAAAAACCCATCATAATAAACAAAACCCTTGATTTTTCACTGGAATCGGCTCATCTCTTCTCATTGGCGAGTTTGAAGCGTTGGCCGCTGCAAAGGTGTGGGTTTGTTTTGCAGCGCAGCTCCGAGCCCGGAGTGATCTGACTGATTGCAGCGAGCCGCTCTGTCACGACGGAGCGCCGAACGAGGCTGCGGGTCGTAATGAAATATTGATCCACAAACACACAGAAAACAAGCCGAGCTTGATGCTTTGTTCTGTTTCTGCTGCTGGGAGTAAATCGCTGTTCAATTATTGTTGATGTTCAGCTAAATATGAGCAAAACACAAACATCAATCTAGGATTTGAGTGAAAATGTAGAAGCTGAATTTGATGTAGAACTTTATCTTTTCTTTTATTTAAAAGGGCGGATTTTTTAATTTTTTATTTTTTTTGTCCTGTTTGGCTTAAAATGATCTTTTTTTAAGTTTAAAATAAATCTCCTTTTGGACTAATAAAGTGGACTAGAGGGTGTGTAAACATTTTTGGCTGTGTCATCATTTATACGGTTGGTCTTTTGATTTTCATACAGATGAGAGGAAATAACTTATTTTAAGTGTTTTCTTCCACATATTTCACTATCCCCGTTGAAATCCGTTTGCTTAGTCTGCAAAATCAGTAGACGTGTTAAATGGTTACATTTTCTTCTCTTTTGTTCATTTGTGAAACACAAAAATGTAATTAATTGTCAGATTTGAGACGCTGCTGTGTTTTCTTGCATGTTATGTTTTTATTTAAAGATCATTGTGGATATTTATACTAACTAAATTCAATTTGTAAAATTTAAATTTGATATTTGTGGCTGTCCACACAAGGGTGCGGACGGTTATTTGGTTCAAACAACAAGCGAGAAACAAAAAGAGCTTTAAGATGATAAAGAAATGTTATTAGTCTCTGTCTACAGTTTTTGGTGTTGTCTCGTCTTGCCAGAGCGCGGTCATGAAGTTTCCCAATTGGTTTTCTGTCAGCCCTCTAAACACTTTCTTCCTTCATCTCCTCTCAGGTCAACACAATATCCTGGAACGACACAGGCGAATACATCCTGTCGGGGTCAGACGACACCTTTCTGGTCATCACTAACCCGTACAACAAGAAGGTTGGTCGTAACCTGCGAAGTTTTCCACTGTTACGGAAACAATCGGAGACAAATTGAACCTCGAAAAGGGATGTGCTACGTCTCCCTACTTTTTTTTTAAAGATATTTTTGGCCCTAGCGGCCTTTATTCTACAGTTAATTGACAGGAAAGTGGGTAACGAGAGAAGGGGGAAGACATGCAGCAAAGGTCGCCAAGGCTGGGAATCGAACCTGCGACAGCTGTATCAAGGACAAAGGCCTCCATATGTGGGTTGTGCTTAACCCCTGCGCCACCACAGCACAACCCACGTCTCCCTACTTTCCACACAACTTACTTACTTTGCTGTTGGAGTTCATAAAATGCAGTTTATATGAGCAGGTTATTGCAACAGGAATATGAAAACATATTTAAATTCTAAAATATGATGTTGCACTGAAGAAACAAAGAAAACTGTTAGATTTTCTGGTATATTTCGCCTTACCGTTCCAATAGTTTGCGTTTGGTGCTGAGGCGAGCTGTAATCGTCGTTATTTCTGCTAATCATGATGACTTTCCTCTTACAACAAATGAAAACATGATATTTAAGATTAAGATATTATATTAGACCAATGAAAAAAAATTTTTAATACAGAAATGTGGGTCTGTGGAAAAGCGTGTTTAGTGCCTGTTTAAAGGTTATTTTTTAAATGCACTTTTAACGTGACAAACGAGCCTCATCGGAGTGAATATTCAAATTCGTCGAACATGACTGTGCTAAGGAAAAGGATAGAAGCTCCTGAATTTGAGAAAAGTTTAGATGATTCCATCTTATTTAGCAAAATGCCCTAAAGTAGACAATATTTACTCTGATTTAATGTCAGACAGTCAGACAAAGAAGTCTCTGTGCAGCGTATGTAAACATCAGTCTCTTTTTGAATAAAAGGCTGCAACATGCAGACAGTTCAACATTGCTAAAATAATATTTAGAAACAACTAAGCACTGCGTGTGTATCTAAAAAAAATAAATAAATTAAAGTTTAAGCTGAACAGGAGCTTTAGGTACCACAAATTCACCATAACTGTCCACTGTTATTTCCCCATCTTCAGGTGAAGAAGTCGATCCGCTCCGGCCATCGAGCGAACATCTTCAGTGCCAAGTTCATGCCTCACACAAACGATCAGGAAATCATCTCCTGCTCCGGAGACGGCATCATCTTCTACACCCACACCGAGAAGAGTCCCGAGTTCAACCGGCAGTGTCAGTTCACCTGCCACTACGGCACGGCTTACGAGGTGCTGAACGATAATAAAATGCTGCATTACCTTAATGACCTCTTCTCTGACTGTGTTTATTTTATTCCTCTCAGATTATGACTGTACCAAACGATCCCTACACATTCCTGTCGTGTGGGGAGGACGGCACCGTGCGGTGGTTTGACCTTCGCACAAAAACCAGCTGCACTAAAGAAGACTGCAAAGATGTACGCCGACAAACTGGGCTGGTTTTAGTTCTAGTGACATCAGTAGAAAGTTACAGAAATAAGTGAGCGTTTACTAAGTCCTCATAGTGTCGGAGGTCAGCCTTGCGGCGCTGTTGCTTCTTTCCGAAGCGCTTCGGCAAACTGTTTTCTTGACTTCGATCCAGGCTGCCTGGGATGCAGAAGCCTTTGCGTGGCTGCTGTCTCATGTTTCGTTCTTCAGATCAGAACCCGTGACCTTAAAACTGCTTGAATAGTTTTACCAGGTGGCGTCGTCGTTGCCTTGCTTAACCCTGCTGCTGTTCCTTATGAGAGGAGATCCGTCTGTGACTAATCTGAAGGAGGACAAACAACCGAGCGTCACGTTAGCTCGATTAGCTAGCGTAGTGAAGTCCAGCCTTTCAAAAGACGTTCAGCCATGTTTACCTGACGTTCTTTTTGTTCCATATTACCAGAAAAACGACTCCGAAATGTAGAAACGATCACATTTACCAACCTTGATATTTTTTTTAGATACTTTACTTTGAGATTTATCCCAGTCTGGAGACGATATGGATAAGCTGAAAGCAGAGCTGCTCTCGTACGTTGGAGATTAAAATTTTGGAAAATGAACCACTTCACATTTTAAAAAATGTATGCATCGTGATGCTTTGCACAAATTAGCGTGCTGATTATTTCATTGTAGCATTTGCAGTTTAGTCTGTGCAAGCATGTTTACTTTTATGATATTAACCAACAATTACTTTATAACACATTTTGCAAACACTGATGCTCTGCTTTGATATGTTGTGCAGCTTTACCAAAAAAAAAAATAAAAGAAAACGGCCCTTATCCACATATTTCTTTGCTTTAGTTATAAGAAAGTGAATTAGTCTAACTTTTTAACTTTTAGAAATGTGTATTTGTGGCTCCATTAAAGCACTATAAGGTCGCTCTTCCGGTTTTATAAAATCTTGTTCCAGTTTAAACAAATCAGCTGAAAAAAAATCATCACAGGTTGGTCATCTATGCTTACAAAAACTTATAAGTGAATGCATTTAAGTGTAGGTTTATTCCTCTGCTGTACCTGCAAGCCAGTCTCACTTCCTGCCTGCAGCAGGCTCTGCAGGGAGTGAGACTCTAGATGTGTATTTATATTTTTAATTCCCTGTTGTTTTTTTTTAATTTTGGATCTTAAGCTTTATTGAACAGATTACCAGTTTATGTCGTTCTGAGCTTCAACTTGTCACGTTTGCTTTGATCGCAGGACATTCTGATTAACTGCCGAAGAGCGGCGACCTCCATATCCATCTCACCTCTGGTGCCGTACTACCTGGCTGTGGGCTGCTCAGACAGCTCGGTGCGAATCTATGACAGACGCATGCTGGGAACCAGAGCCACAGGTAAACTGTCCCTGCTTCGATTCTTTGTGTTTATGTTGATTTCAGAAAGATTTAAAGGTAACATATTATGTAAGTTCACAGTTTGTGCTTCCATTTTGGGTCGCGACTGTTTCTGAACGCAGAAACGCTCAGCCATTTTGTGGCAGTAAGTTAATATTTTATGGTCTCTGGAAAATGAGGCATTTTAAAAAAAAAACCCAAAAAAACCCCGATTGTTAAGTTAGATTTTACGGTTACCTAGCAACCCCAGCAAAGCCCAGCTCATCACCTAGCAACCCAAGTGGAGCACCAGTATATTTGGTCAGCTGGCTTTACTGCTGCGTGCGCTATACAATGGCTGCTGGAAACGATAAGTGTTTTGTTGTTGACTTACCATACAGAAATCACTTACTGCATCCTTGTTGGTTGTGCAGTAGGCTCCACTGCTGCTTTTCAAAGATGTACAAATGTATTGCTGTGTGTTAAGCTACAGCTTATTTGGATTTTAAGTGACGAAGCTGCTCTTCTCCTGTGGTTTTCAGAATAATACAGTCTGTCTCTGCATTATAAATTATGCTTGTTGAGTAATACATGTGGGGGAAAAATGAAGGCAATCAAACTGTAAGCAGCTATTTCACATCTGATTACTTGGACTAATTAAACTGATGGTCTCGTCTTCAATAAGTCCTCCTTTCTAACCAAGGTAACTACATGGGCCGGGGAACGACGGGCATGTGTGTGCGCTTCGTACCTTCCCACCTGTCCAACAAGTCGTGCAGGGTGACGTCTCTCTGCTACAGCGGGGACGGTCAAGAGGTGCTAGTCAGCTACTCCTCGGATTACATCTACCTTTTCAACCCCAAAGATGACCAGGCCCGGGAGCTCAAGGGCCCGTCGGAGGAGAGGAGGGAGGAGGTGAGCACTGCAATGCTTTGTAGCGTTTTTTTTTGTTTTGTTTTTTTTTTTCCTGTTTCCTTTGTCACTTTTCAACACTCTGTTGGAAACATGCTAGGAACATTTTTTGGTCTTCTTTTACGCAGCAGCTTTTGAATGTAGTGTTCATTTCTTACAGAGAGATTTTCCTTTTTTTTGCTGTTGCATCATCTGTTTCTGTGAGGAAAGCCCTTTACCTTGTGGCTTTATAGAACGATTCTCCGTGCTTCCTACACAGTCTGAAAAAGCATGGAGTTTAGGTATTTTCAAGTTCTGTATAAGTATTGAAAATGAAAACAAAGTATGGAAAAAAATATTTAAAATTCCAGATAATTTTCCCTAATCAGTCATTTAAACTCTTTTTCTGTCCGTCCGTCGCTCTGCCCTTTGGTCCATCTGTTTATCCATCTGTTGGCTTTACACAACAAGAGCAAGTATGCATACTTCTTTCAAGTTATGTCATCATCGATTTCTAGTCTTTGGTTACTGTAAAACTTTTTTTTCTGTTGATTTTATCCCATTCAGACTCCTCAGATTTCATCAGGTCAGACGGTTTGTTTGAGAGAAGAGTTACTAAAACAGCAGTACGATTAAAGGCTGCCGACATCTTAAAATGTAGCACTTTCCCTTGCAGACGCCGTACGGATGAAACAAAAGCATCATTCTTGCTGGAACTTATTCAGACTTATCTGCTGAAAGTCTGGCTCGCTCTAGCAGCTTGAATGAACTTGTCTCAACCTGCAGAAAATGGTTTCGCTTTTTAAAATAACTTCCTTGCTTCCTCTCTCTTCATATTTAAACAGCTATTTGCAACTTTGAACCTTCTTCCCCTGGTAGCAGCTTCCTCACCGAAGAGTGTCGAGCCCTCTTGTTAGTGCTCAGGTACGGAGGGTTTATTATAGGAAAAAAAGAGTCGCGTTTTTTTTTTTTTTTTTTGAGCTTGCAGTGAAGAATTGGAAGAGCACCAAGGATAATTTCTTTCCCACTGTGTGATGTTGGTATGAAACTGTGACAACCGGTGAGGAAATCTGTGCTGCGGTTGTTCGTCTAAATGTGCCTGATCATGGTGCCTGGGTTTCAGCTGTGTCGAGGTGCACACACTCACACATTCCTTTCCAAATACAGCGACCGACGCAGACGGCGTTCCTCAACCCACTGAAATAGTCTGAGCTGAGGCGTACGGGGGGTGGGGGGGAGGTAGGGGGGATGCAGACGCCTCTCTTATCTGTCTTTCTCCTCCACCTCTGACCTCATTTGGTCCCTGGTCTTTCTCTTTCTCATTTCCTCCTGCTGTCTCGTCCCGTCCGTGCTGCTTCTCGCCACCACCTGTCCAGACCCCGATGACATTTCCTGTGCGAAGCAGTTGAAAGTCACCCCCACCCCCCCACTAAGACCTTGATTTTCTATTTCTGGCTCTCGGCCTGTCGTACCGCAAAGCATCCGAGGGACTGGAAAAAAAAAAAAAAAGGGGGGGGGGGCAGCCTTAGTTGTGCTGCCAAAGGGGTGGGAGAGGAGGACGCCGACAGAGATGGGCAGTGTTTTGCTTTGGCAGCAGAGTTATTTTTGACTGCGCTTTGACTAACAAACCGCTAATCTTTGGCTGCGTGCGTGTTTCCACAGCTAAGGCAGCCTCCGGTGAAGCGGCTCCGGCTGCGGGGGGACTGGTCCGACACCGGGCCCCGAGCCCGTCCCGAGAGCGAAAGAGAAAGAGATGGTAAGATCACCGGATGTTCTGCTCCTCGTTTAAAGCAGACCTCTCGCATTTCGGGAGAGAGCGCCGAAAGCCTGCCCAAATGTTTTCATTCAGCTTCTTCGCACTTTCTTCTTCTGAGTCTCGAGCAACAGTCCCCAATAAACACAGAAGATTGTCCACTAGGATCCTCATTAGCTATTACCTTAACAACGGCTACACTTCCCGGGGTGCATAACTGTTGCAAAACAACAGTTATGCACATTTAATATGACATTTATAACATAGCATCTTAAGTATTAAATGTACAGTTGTGATACTTTACATGATAAAATAATTCAGCACGATAATCAAACAAGTTGAGCAACCAGTGTAGCTTTCCATCAAGATGTGCTACAAATAACTTGATCCTGAACAATGATTTGCTGTTGTGCATGAGTAGCGTGCTTTAGCAACCAGGGCAACATTTTATTTTATTTTTTTGTCAGAAATATAATTGTTTTTAGCTCAGTACCTTGAATTTATTAAATCATGGAAAAGTCACTTTGCTCGTTGCATCTTTATCATCTGCTTTTTGTCACCATCAATCTCCTGGTACAAATCGTGTTTGGTGTTTTTGTTGTTGCTCCACAGCTCTTCTGTGAAATCGCAAACTACGATTTCCCCAAAACGCTGCATATTTCAGTAGCCGCTCTCAAGTATTACCTCAGTACCTGAATAAAACACCGAGTTCTCGTCTGCTCTCTGGTGTTGTGGCTGAAATATATATATATCATGGCAGCATTTACATCCGTCCATGACGGCTCAACACGTAAACACACTTAATTACGCTAATTGCATTTCTTATTAAGTGGAAACATTGCTATTACAAAATAGTGTTTTTTTTTTTTTTTTATTGTTTTGTTTTTCTTTTTTGACATAAGCAGAATATCAGAAAAGTTTTGCACACATTTGTAAAGGAAAAGCTGCTAATGGTGTCAGTTTTGAAAACGCGGTATCTCCTTCCTGGTGGGACCTTCTTGTCCACAGCAACATGAAACCTGCTTCACTGTGGACAGTCAAACACAACGTTGTCAAGATCAGGAACTGAGTTGGGGCAGAGCCTGGCGTAGTGGTGGATCGGGCCCCAGATGTCGGGACGCTATTGGTCCTCAATGTAGCCGTTGGAGAAATGCTTTTCCCGTCTGAAAACCATTTTCTGTGATGTACCTGTATTTTCGGAGCAGAATCAAATGTTATTTTGAAACGATTCCCCTCCTCTCCTGCTTTAGGGGAGCACAGTCCGAACGTGTCCCTGATGCAGAGGATGTCGGACATGTTGTCGCGGTGGTTTGAAGAGGCCAGCGAAGCTCAGAGCAGCAGAGGAAGCCGACCTCAGGCTCGGCCCAGAGGTGAGCTCTCGCTTTTTAATTCCTTCTTAGTTTATATAGTTGTACAATATAAAAAAAAGAACATTTCAAAAATTGTGAAATTGTGACGCGTTTCAGTCTGAAGCCTAGACTTTAATTCAGTAAATGTGTTTTCCTCAGTTATTAATCTTGTTTATATGAATTGTTTGCCTCATTTCTAGGAACTGCTGTCCGGCCCGAGGGCTCGGCAAACACCCCTGCCGCCTCGGGTGCAGACTCCACCCAGGAGTCCGGGGCCCCTGAGAGGCCCGTGGAGACAGACTCCCTGGAGGTCCCTTCCAGTACCGCAGCCACGTCCGAAGCCCCGATGTCCAAATCCACTTCCTCTTCCTCCTCAGGGTCGTCATCAACAGTCACTGCGCCTCCTACTTCCGGCTCGTCCTCGGTAGAGAGCTCGGCCCCGTCTTCTTCTCCTCTTACCTCCTCCCCTGACTCGGAGCAAAGGAGTCAGGGGGACACAACCGGGACGGCCACGCCCACGGCCACGCCCACCTCTGAACCTGCACTATCAGGTGAGAGTTTAGTTGTACTCCAACTGGCGTCACTGTAGTTCAGTGTGAAGGGATACTCAGGGGTATCTTGGCCCCGCTGTTTATAGAGCCTCGCAGAAATATTCGCACCCTCTGAAACGTTTCACAGTTTGTTACAGCCACAAACCTCACTGTGTTTTTATTTGCAATTTTTTTTTTTTTTTGGACCAGCCGCCTGGAACCTTTACAACGCAGAGACGTTTTTGCCCTCGGTTCAGCTAAACCTCAATGTTACACGACGCCTTAAAAAGAACAGCATTCGATCTTTGATGAAACTCTACTGGGAATTTTTTTGTGGTAAAGGAAATGTGTGTGGGGGGGGGATGAAGAAAGAAAACAAGCACAACCTTCCAAGAAAAATTGATAGAAAATATTACTGTTATATTAGGTTGTTTATTGATATAAACAAAGTCCTGCATTTGTCATTGAATTTTTATTTATTTCATAAAGGGAACAATGCATAAGAATTAATTAGTTCATAGTTGTGAAATGTGAGTAAAAAATATGCATACTTTCCCTAGCATTGCATTAATTCAGTTGCGTTGAGGTGTGCTGTATTAATCAGAGGAGAAACTTTAGAGATCTCGATTGGACAGCTGCACCAATGTCAACGAGAAACTGCTGTAGTTGCATGAGACCGAAGCTGAACATTTTGGGAAACAAATGAAAATCTACTTATGTTTGATGAAAATACACCATCTCCACTATGAATACTGTGATGCTCTTCTTCAGCAGATAAAGAAAAGCTCATCAGAGCTGACGGGACCTGAATGGTTTAGATCAGTACTTTAGGCTCGTCTCCTGTAGCAGTCTGTGCTTCAGCACAGCTTTCTGAGACCTCTGGGTTTAGACTAAACCCGGTCCAAACCTAAATCTAGTTGAGAATCCGTAGCCAGATCTGTCCAGTCTGACTAAGTTTGAGCTATTTAACATTTAAGAGCTTTTTTTTGGGGGGGAGGGGGTTAATTTTAAATGTGAAAAGAGACATACATGTCTCTGCCTGTGGAGCGAGACGACGTTCTGCAAAGCGTTGATTCAGGGGAGCTGAGTAAGACGCTCACCACACTTACACAGACTTATTTTTTTTTTTGTAATTTAACTAATGAGCCGTTCCCAGTAAAATGCATCATAGTTTGTGGTTATGTAACAAACTGAAATGGTTTAAAGGAGTGCGAGAGCTTCTGTAATGCATTATGTGCGATAATGGATCTGTGAGTGTGTTTGAGCGTCTGCTTTGGAGCCACTCCACTCGAGAAGCAGCAGCAGCTTCACCTTCTTCTCCTTCAGCATCCTGTTGTCCCTCTCTTTGTCCCTCTGCTCCTCACCTCCTCCTCCTCCTCCTCCTCTTCTTCCTCCTCCCCTCTCTGTCCTCCTAATGGCTCATCCACTGTCCCTGTCTCCCCTCTGCCTCTCCGTCAGAGTACGGTCCTCATCGGCTGCCCATAAGTTTAGTGTGTAGGCGTTTGCAGAGGTTGCTTCGGCTGGCCGACCCCCCGGGACTGGGTCAGAGAGCGACCGCTTCCACTTCCTCCGCAGCCTCTGAGCGAAGGGCTACCTCAGCCGCTGCTGCCTCCTCCTCCTCCTCCTCCTCCGCCGCCGCCGCCTCTGCTGCTCCGAAGCAACCCCATACAGGTTACCCCTCCCTCCAAATCTGCAGCAACGCCTGTCGAGTTCTGTGTCTGAGCTTCTTCATGTAACCGTGGCAGACATGTTTTGTTTGCAGACTCACTTTGGCTCCAGAAAATCCTGGTCTTGCTAGAACCCAGCACTAACCCCCTCAGCCCCCCACCGTCTAATGCACCGTGCGTTTTTACAATCCCATAACCGCCAGCAGCTTCTCCGCTCCCCTCACCCACTAACGCTCTCGCTCCCTTCCTTTCCTCGTTGCTTTGGGTTTTCATCTGCAGACTCTCTGTTTGGAGTGGCCCCAGCGGTTGTGAACCTCTGATTGGTTTGGTTCAAGTGGTTGTTTCCCCGGTTGATGACGAAGATGCGTTGAAGATTGGCTTCTTTTCTGGCTTCCCTCCCTGTGGTTTGACCACTTCGACGTGAAACTAAAGTCCCTGTCAAACATGAAACTTCAAGCACCAAATTTGTTGAATGAAATTTGGACTGCAGCTCATTGTTATTCTGACGTTTAATTGATTAATTGAAAAAAAAGGGGAACATTTGGCAGATTTTTCATTTTGACACTGGAGCTTATTTTCTACAATATTATACATGCATCAAAAGTACAAATACATGATTCAGTTCCCTTTTTAAGTAAGAAAATAATAAATATTTCTGACATCAACATGTTAAAGTTGATGTCAGTTCTTAAAATCAATACAGTAGATCTGGTGATTATTTGTTGGATTAACTGATTAATAACGGGACAACAAAAGGTGTCCAGATTACTTTTTTTTTTTAAGAGTTTGAATCGAGTGAATCAAAAATTATGTCGTTTGAGGAGTTCTAGACGGAATATATTTTTAGATAATGGTTTTCGTTTATCATAAATCCAAAGTGTTTGTATTTTTTGTACAGTTTTGGCATAATTACGCCTCTTGAATGTGCTCCTTTTTTTTCTTTTTTTTTTTTGGATCTAGCGACTAATCGATTACTAAATTAGTTGACATTTATTTCAATAATCAATTCATCTGATTAATTATTTCATCTGTAAATAAAATCACTGAATATGTCAGTGTAGTGAGTTGTCTTGCGGTGGACTGACAGCTCAGCCGAGGTCAAAGTTCAAACGAACGTTTCGTGTCTGATTGGGACGTTTGTTGGACGCCTGGTGCTGCATTTTGCTTTTGAAAGTTTTCCTCCCAGTCAGTCACATTTATTTCCCCGCCAACATACTCTGGGGTTTGTGGCTGTAAGGTGACAAAATGTGGAAGGGCTAAAGGGGTGCAAAAACTTTTG